>NC_052948.1:43453149-43726119 GCF_013358895.1 Oreochromis aureus
CCTTGATCCTCAAGTGGCTGTCAGTTTTCTGCTACTTCGAAGCTGGCATGATTTTTTGCGCTCTGAAGCTTAAAAACCTCTGAAGGTTGCTTCTTGAATCACATACAGTTTCTCATAGTTCGTCTTAAAAGTGTTTGAAAATCATTTTGGGTTTAGTGTTTTTAGAGGCATTAGAAGAAAAAACCTTTGCATCCCCAAAAAGAAATCTAGGCATGAAATCCTGAAGTGCAAAGATTGCATTTGCACCCACAGAACCAATCAGCAGCCAAACTGGTAAACCTATGAGCCAGTCATTTTGTTGCACTGACTGTTTTTAGTTTTTAAATCAGATTTTGCTGATAATGTCATTCTTTCCAATTTATTCACATCAAAATAACTGTCCAAATAAACACTGAGAGGCATTACCAACATGGCTGCTGAATGGCAAGCCTTGGAGTTTGACGTAGTCCATCATATTCCATAGAAATGGAGTCTGCAGTGGCAGCAAATCAACCCTACAGTACTTGTGCACATGACAGATGGAGTGCGAGGAGAGGCAGTGACCCCCCTCATGTGTTTAGAGGGAAACCACACTGTTACAAAGGAAAACAGACTTTCTGAAAGACAAGTTTTGATTCAATTAGCCGGCAGAGCAGAGCTGCATTTACTTGGAGAGGGAGTAAAAGAAAGTGACTGTTTTTTTTCTTGCTTGGCAGTCCTCTCATATTCAGTTTAGTCATTATCTCACCCAAAACTAGTTCGAAATGTTTTTGCATTCATCCATTCAGACAAAAGTTTTAGGTGTTTTTTTAAGATACACAGTCTCTGCTGTATTAGACAATGGACTGCACCCACTGGCCCTATTAATTCACCAGTCTAAGGGAGGAACGATAATTATTGTGAGCCTCAAAACAAACTGCACCACACTGCCTCTTTATTGCAGTTAAAGTAAAAGATTGTAACATTTGTGAGGAGATGGTGTATTTTCATCGCAGCTTTATTTATTTATTTACTGGTCAGCTTTGTTGTTATCGTGACTATGCAAAAATTTCCACTGCAAATATAAAATTTGCTGGACAGGGGGAAGAACATGTTGAATTTTATTGCTCACGTGGCTCACAGGTTATGGCATCGTCCTTGGCGCAGGATGCGCTGTCCAAGTGTCCTTCTAGTTGTTTTTGTTATTTTTAATAGAGGAGCCCTCTTTTGAACCTTACATGTCTTTGTTTCATATCACTCACAGAAATGAAACAACTGACCTCAGTCAAGTGTCCTGATGCAGAAACACGACACTGAACGAATCCTGCTGCATACATGCATTCCACGTAATTGCAACGCACAATCAAAAAGATTAAAAGAGCGGCCGCGATCTGGGGAGCCTAATCTCTCTATGTGACGTCTTGGTTCATGTGCATAGGAGAGATTATTAAGACAGTTGCAGTGACAGGCCATATTCATGAGAAGTGGTTTAATAGCCCTAATATATCTAAATCAGACAGCTTCTGTCGGCACATAAATCTTCCCACTTCAACAGGGCAATGCCGCGTCTTAATTGGCAGGGCAGTATGGGGAGAATATAATCACCTGCACATTAGACAATTAAAAAAAAACACGGTCTGTATGCCTACCACATATGTGGACAGCTAAGTGGCAGAGTGTGTGACCCTTGAGTGATTTGTATTTAAGATAAATACGTAGCAAACGTGGAGATAATGGAAGAAAATGTATGGGAGTAAATGGTGCAAAAAAGGCATGAAAAACAAAGAGTTAGTAAAGAGAAAATTAGAGACAGAGAGACAGGTGTAATGACTTATCCAGAATGAAGTTTCACAATTGTTATTCATAGAATTGCATGCTTGGATTAGGAGAGGTGTCTCACTCACATAGCGTTCTCATGGCCTGAAATTGCCACTTAATTCAATGATGGGACAAAGAAATCGGGTCTGATTAGAGGTGGGAAAAAAGGCTTTTTTGGTAGAGTGTAGCTAGAAGGTGGATGGCATAGGCCTATGGAGCTGATTTCCAAAAGCGATTAACTACTGTTAAAGCTGACGATATAGAGTTTATATGTATAGTAAATGAGAACAGCAATTAAATCTTGTAGGTTTCACAAGTACTGTTTGTGTTTCTTTGTTTGCTTGTGTCTGACTTTAAGAAGTAAAAGTGGAAAGATACTTGAAACACTGGCAATACTCAAACCCACATGATGATTTCATGGTTTGCACCTCTGCCCAGTGAGTCTCCAGGACATCATAATCTATTTCTCCAGTGCAGATCCCCTTGAAATAGAAGGACCTGTTATTATCACCTGCTAAACCAAACAAGGCTCAAAATCCTCTGAAAGCAAAATCTTAATGCATCTTTAATGATTATACAATTCAGCTTACTCCATATATATGATTGACGTCTTGTTCCTGTAGCCCGCGGTAACAAGCACAGTCTTGAGTGACCGCGTATGTATTGATGTCCACATTAAAGCATTGAAAATGTGCTGTAAAGGTACTGAAGTGGCAATCTTGGCAGCAAAGTATATCAAAAAGGAGTTAACCTTCACTCAGTTCGGCTCATTTGTGCAGATCCAAGCAGTGAAGTGTCCTCTTACAAATAAATCTCAGCTCCAGTCAAACATGGTTTCGTTTCTTTTGATAGGACACAACACGGTGTGTAAACTCTGTGAAGCTCAAACAAGACCAGATAATCTTTGCTGACCACGAGTTCTGGCAAAGCATCTGATCCCTCCCTGCGGGTACCCATGGACGCCGTCCTATCAACAACAGTCTTCGTCCAGAGGCGTGATCCTGAGATAACAGACCCACAGGAGAGCAGCGACAATAAGCAGATGAAAGGTCTGGGAGGAGCTGAATAAACACTCAGCTCAATAATATTGAATTTGTTGAACAAACTGCATCTCAGAGAGCTGCTTATTACCTGTGCAGGAGGATCTGCAGCTATACTGTAAATAAATCAAATCAGTGATTCAATATCCTAACAAGAACAGCACAGCCACTGAAGGTAGTGCTGTTGACATGTCACCGTTGCCAAGAGACGTCAACACGTTTGATCCTCTCTCCTGCGACCATGAAATTAAACAAACGAAGGTGAAAAACATCCAGTAGCATTAAAACTTGGCGACAAACATGTGATAGATTAAAAAAACAAAACAAACTATTTTAATTACTGAGTAAGCCTAAAGTACCCAAACCAGTACTCAAGCTACTTACAGTGACTATGAAGAAGAAAATGTATAACAGCAGAATTTCCAAACATATTTCAGTGCAAAAACAACAAATTAACTGTTGGCATAGAAATGAACACAGAAATTCATCCATGCATAAATGCATGGATGAACAAACCTTCTCCCCCCCAAAAAACACATTGTCCCTTCAAGCACTGTCAAACAGAAACCTCCCAAAGTGATCTGCATATAAATGTGATCAACCAAAGAGCTCATTCAAAGCTGATAGATGTCTGTTCTCTTCATAACGAAGAGCAGCAACATTACACTGCTGCGCCTGCTTCACCCGAGTGTCTGCTGACTGCAGCAGCACTGTCGGGATTTCCTTTCCTGTTTCACTGTGGTAATTGAAACTGCAGGTGTGAGGCTCCGTGCACAGGGACTTCATTAGTAAAGAGAGAGGTTTTACCTGACCTATTTTCAGAATACCTGGAGTACAGATTGCTTTTTTTGACTTAAAAAACGAAGGGTTATTTAATTTATTGCTCGAGCACACACATTTCTTTTAGTCATAACCCAACCTTCAGTCCCAGAGGTCTCCAAAGCCAAGGTCAGTTAGTCTGATGATCGGTATTAATATTTCAGACATCGCCCAATTCCTGCTGCAGCTTTTTGGGAAGAAGAATCCAAATGTCCTGTAATGCTAGCATGATTAATTCATGAAACCGATGTTTGTTTGTGTATTTCACAAAAAAAACATAATGAGGATACGTTCAGAGCTTCAGTGTTCCAGTCAAGCTGAGTGAGACAGCTGTAGATCTTTAAAAAAAAAACGTCCTGCTGATAGATTCATGCAGACAAGTGCATGGAATTGTCTAGTTTGGAAATCACTTTGCTGTCAGCCGACTGTCCGCTCACTGGAAGATTGTAGGCAGGAATGAGCAGAATATCAAGTTTTGCACAGATGGCTGTAACAGTTTCAGTTAGGGGGAGTACAGTATCTTATAAAGTTATGCTAGGAAATGTTCTACAAATTTAAATTCCCCAAAAGGAGAAGCAGTGAAGAATTTAGCCGGAAAACAGACATCTTTCTCCTGTGCAGGGGAACAGGCTGGTTGAGGATGACCTCTTTTTTGAAGAGTAACAGTTATGAAAAAAAAACCCTCTTAAACTATAGTATGCATAACAGAATAATTTTAAAACAACCCACAGAAAATGAAGCTGCTCACTTGATGAAGATTTAAGCACATATGGTAGTTACAGAAAGGTTTTTTGTGCTTAATTGGAAACCATGACTCATTATAGAGAGGCTGGAAATCAGGCATCAAATAAGTGCATATAAGGATACATGACATTAAACTGCATTTTATTGGCAGAGAGTTGTGTGTGTGTGACAACTCTTTTCCCATTGTGTCTGCAGGCTTAACAGGATCATGATTACTTTCAGAAGTTACCTCCCAAAATCTCTCCGTCCTATTAAGGGAAAATAGTGAGTTTACATTGATATTCAACACGGAGATGTGCGACAATTATTCTTTTCCAGACAGCAATTGTCAGCTGTGACCAAAGAATAATATTTGAAGCCTGTGAGTTGTTTTGGTAAGCAATGATTGTGATGCTGCTTCGTCTCCAATAAAACTGTCCTGGAGTTGTGTCCGATCCTTAATGAGCCTGGAGGCGGCAACTGGCACAGACGTAATGGGTCATGAAAAGCTTATTTCACTCTGTGTCAACTAGGGAGGCAGATTTTGATTCATCCTAAATCTGCATACCCGATTTACATTTCAAAAGGAGGCAATCCTTTTAATTTCCATGAAATTGGGTGTCTATTAGAGGGTGACTTAAGTACATGGAATACAGGAATCGGTCCAATAGGATTCTTGCTCAGAGGACATCACACATGGGAAATAACCACACAGATTACTGATGTGTTAACCTCCTCTTGTGTTTTTTTTCATCATTAATCAACATTACCTTCCAAATCTTCAAACCAACAGATTATCACAAAAATAAATATTTAAATACTTTGATCCTTGATGCTGTCGATTTTTTAAGACAACAGCCAGAGGCTTTCTGGTGTACAAGTGAAACAAAACTTTCATCTTTTTCTTATCGATTGTTTTCCAATTTGCACATATTTGTCTTACGAATCATTTTTGCAATTACCCCCAGTGCTTACTTGCAGTTTTAATTATAGCTCAAGTGTTAATGCGGCTTAACATGATGCAGCTTTTTACTTTTACTTCAAAGTGAAAATTATGTAACTCCTTGTTCTGCTCTAACTGATCTTCCTCTGATGTTTCAGCATAGACAGAAGTATTTTGTGACCTAATTCTCCAAATACACATTTGAGTGGCTTCAAGATGGATCTGTGAATGTAGGTCAACATGCCAGTTTTTGGGTCAGTCCTGCTGTGGGGCTGGACTGAAAGCTGGAGCTGGTGTGTATAGGGAAAATACACAGCAGCTTTGTGGCTGTATTATTGAGGCGAGACACCCCAGACTATGCAATATTTTTTCAGAATAACATCTCAAAGGAGTTCAGAGTCCATCTATTTCCTGCTATGAGGTCTGAGACAAATTCCTTTCATTTCAAACAAAGGAAATTGATGAGGCTCAGGATCACTAAATCCTGTCTGCACAGAAGCTGCCTTTAATACTTATGTCCCACAGGCTGGTACCGATGCATTTTCCCTCATAAAATTACCTCTCGCATGAATTTGTCTTTCTTACCTTCAGACAATGTCACCACAAAACTGATCAAAGAGGTCACAAATTTTGTTTTCTCTGTGTCTCGTCTCTTTTCTCGTTTCTTCGCCTCTGGCCAGGAACAATTTGACTTGCACGTCATCTTGTCTCACCTAAAAGACATTTCTCATCTTCTCCTTTTATCAAACATGTTTGAGAAAATTTTATCTGATCTTTTAGTCAAGTAAAGTCAAAGTCAAACATTTGTTAAACTTTAGTGTGATGTTTGCTGAAACATTACCTTTCAAAGTTGCTTTTATGGTAGGTAATTCTCTCTGTGAAGCTTTCGATGCAATATCAAAACAGTAATTTGACTTTTTGTGGAAATACAGTATGTTTAGTTTTCTCCTTGCTGTGGAGCCACATGATCAATACTCTCATATTGGTCCCCTGCAAGTCCTTTCACCTGAGAAACCATATAGGTAATTTGTCAACAGTGTAATACCGGAGGGAGGAAATATAGCACTGGTGTTTTTCATTTCTCTTTGATTCAGTTTAGACACAAAAACAGCTTTGCTGTGATCAGATTTGGGGTTCAAATAGTTATTGACATTGTTATAACAGGATTTGATGTGTTCAAAAATAGTTAATAAGGTTGCTTATGTCGTTGATATAATAATAAATATTAAGTCAGTGGTTTCAATTCAGTTCAATTTTATTTATATAGCACTTTATATTGAAAACTAAAGATCCTGCAGTAATATAGAGAAAATCCCAACAAGCAAGCCCCTTTGAGCAAGCACTTGGTGACAGTGGGAAGGAAAAACTATCTTTTACCAGGAAGAAACCTCAGAACCAGACTCAGGGTGGGGCAGCAATTTAGAAGGAGGTGATTGGAGGAAAACAGGACTAGAAACATACTGTGGAAGCGAGTCAGAGATTAATAATGACTAATGATTAAATGCAGAGTGGTGTGTAAGCAGACGTTTGCGACAGTAATGACAACAACACATCTTGACTATGCTTGAAACCAGAACCGGGTGGAGTGATTTGTCATCCCATCTGTTCACTTCATGTGTAAAATATGGATTTTTCCACTGTGATGTCACTCACTGGATAGTTGAGTGAAGCCTCAAGCTGAGCATTTTCGCTGCCAGCATCCTGGTTCTTCATAAATTTCTGTATGGCTGAAAGTCTTCATGGAACCAGGGATCTCCCCCTGCTGGCCATTAGAAAGAACGCAGGTTTTTGAGACAGGAGCTGCTCTAATAGCAATATCCAAAGTAACAGTGGGACACCTGACCTTCACTCACCTCCATTGCAAATGGTGTGCATGATACTGTTTAGACCATTAAACCAAGGTAATGTGGAAGTGCCTTACACCTGTATTCTTTACGAAAGCCACAAGACAGCAATAGCAGTAGTTGCAAAAGGGCTTCTGGGCTTATAGAAGTCTATGGGGAAACAGGAGTTACCTGACTGGACTTCTGTAAGGTCTGACTGATACTTATATAGAACTTTTTCAATACAGCCCATTCACCTTAGCACTTTCTTCTATGCTTAGGTGCTGTCTACCAGTCACACATTCATTGCCCATGGACATTTGGCATGCAGACTGAAGCAGGCCCTCCTTAACACATCCAGCTTTTTCGCAACCAAGATGGCAACAGTGAAAATGCTGATCCCTAGGCTTCAAAATGGGACTTCAGAAACATCATAAAAGCAGTTATACTGTTACACTGTTATGGTTGAAGCAACCCAAATGATAACAACTAAAAGGATGAGGTGTTATCCTTCTGGAAGTGAAAAAGTAAAGAAAAATATTCATAATAAAATAGTAAATATAACCTTAACTCTGGAGGAGAGACTCTTGAGGCCTCGTGTTATTTATTTTGTTTACATTGATGTTAAACACTGTTACCAAAATAAATATAGTCTCTGCCATTTGTAGAGCAATTTTTTAGTTGTTGTTGTTGTTGTTGTTGTTGTTGTTGTTGTGTAGGAATGCTGCTGTTGTTCTCTGTGTCAGAACATTTATGACATAATTATGATTAAAGCTGGTTTGAGGGACCTTCTGTAAATTCTTTGGCCTAGAGTCCCAACAGACTCTGAAAGTGCCACTGGTGACATCCACCTTTTATGCTCTCTATAGTATCGCTGTAATTTACTGTGATAACTGAAATGAAGCTCTTTCTGGGAAAGGGTCAAATAGTCCAAAGATATTATGTTCCCCCTCCTTTTCCTAATCGATTTTCCTTACCCTCAGTGGAATGTAGGGGTGCATGATACAGCCTCAAAATTATATCACGATATTTTACAAGCATTTGCAGAAGCAATGTTTCTGATGATATAGAAAATAGATACTGAACAACATTTTATTGATGCTTGCAGCTTGGCAGGCAGTAGCATTTATAAGTGTAAGTAAATGAAGGGCATTTTCCACTCTTTTGTTCTAGTGTCATTGATGACATACTCCCTAATTTGAAGTCTATTGAAATAAGGTAACAGCAGGAGCAGCATGACAGTGCAACTGCAGTGACAGAGATATAGCACAAGTCAGTAGCGCTTTATAATATCTGTCACACTGTTAAGCACTATTACAGTATTAACAAGCACTTCATTCATCATTTATATAGAAATACTGTTACACCATGTACAGCTATCACTGCTATTCCATCACTGCTCGTAATAATCATAATCATAATGATAGTCTAATAACATATCTGTATTTATAAATGACGAACTAAAGAGCACTTGCCAATATCTTACGAATACAGTAAAAATGCTTAATAGTGTGACATTATTATAAAGTGCTACCCATAAGTCTAATGCAAGCAAAATGTCTTCCACAGAATTTCTGAGCAAATGCACATATATATATATACACATATATATATATATGCATATATTTTTATATGGGATGTTGTGTCTTGTTTTACTTTTATGCAGCTGCTTTTCCACCATGTAACAGTAATTTCCATCCATTTGCTCTTGCTGTCGTGTGCAGTGCAGTTAGAGTGCAGTTAATGAGTGATTCAGCAACGCTTTGCGGAGTCATTTGTTTACTTTTGGATCAAGCATCACCAGCTGCTAGTATCTAATCCTTCCCAGCCTGGTTGTACTTTTTTCCCCTCAAGTGGCAAAGCAAGTATGCAGTTTCCATCTTAATTTGGACTAAATTGTACTAAATCATCCCCAGAGGCTGACATGCCATTCTCACACCAAGAAATATAAACACATGTTGCTATAGTACTGATATCACGATTTGAGATTTTTATATCACGTAAAAGTTTATACTAGTATTACGACAGATGATATACTATGGTACAGCCCTAAAGGAAACCATCATGAGGTCAAGGAAAGGTGTGAAGGAGAATTCATCAGAGAATCTGCTGGCTTTGACAGCAGATTCCTTAACAATGTCATGGTTGATTCCTGCTATATTTAAAGTAAAACTTCCAAAACATGGGTCACAAAATGTGCATCTTACTCCACCCTAATGTGGTCTTGCTGTGTTTTTAGTGCCCCAAAAGCCAGAAGTCTATCCCAGCTGGCCCGAGTGGAAAATTAATTTCATGACAATCCTAAATGCCAGTAATAAAACAGCAGACACAACTAATGCATACTGAAATATAGCAAACCATAAATGCGCTCTGATCAACTACTAAAGCTTGTAACCTTGATTTAGCTTGATTTAGAGATTATATATAAATCAATGTTCTCCACACAAGGCAAAAATTTAACTAGATAAGCATATTTTAGCACATTTTATTACAGCCGTGTGATCTTCTTAGTTCACCTGTGGTTTAATGGTGTGCTGATGGAAATTCAAAATACATTTTAGCAAGTTATGGTAATGAAATGTTGACTTTCATGAAAAGTCAGATGATGCAACGCTTTGAATTGTGGGATAGCATCTCGTCTCCCTTTGTAAAGGATGGCTCAGTGTATCCTATAGTAAAGGAGGTAATATAGAAAGTACTGAAGCACCTTTCTTTAGTAGCATTTAGAGTTATCAAGCAGGTTTTACTATTAATCCTATACAAATACTTTCTGATCACTTTACTCATTTAAGAACCTTTTAAAGTAAAACTGAGCATTTTATCACATCCCAGGTCACCTTAATCCTTAGTAAGTGGTTTGTCTATATATTTTTTAAGAAGTCTAGCGTCCTCCATGCTAAATATGAACTTACAGACAGTAGCAGGAGGAGACAAGTATATAATCTGTCCTTTGATATTTTCCACGATTATATGAGATGTTAATTTCTGGTTAATTTCAAGGGTGAAAAAAGGCTCACTGTTTCCTATTTTCAGTAAAATTATCAGTTTTTCAATCTGAACCTTGCATGATTAAAACAAAAGTGCTAAATTAGCTGTTAGTAGCTTGCGTTTCCTCATGATGGAAACTATGAATTGGTCTTGCTTGAAGGGCAGCAGATTGGAGAAGATGGTGGGGAGAGATTGAAAACAGTCGAAGGAGAATGAGCCCTGCTTAAATAGGAAATAGAGGTTAACTGGTTTGTAACACAATAAGGCCTTTGTGGAGAATCTAAACAATGTTCTATTTGATTTTCCAATTAAATCTCGATGTCGAAACAGAGACAAAGACCGCTGTACGAGATTTTTGTAAAAGCCCAAAGTATGCAATTAAACAGCTAATTTAAGAAAATTAACAGAAAGTCTTTATTTGAAAGGTCATCTGTTGCCCAAAACTAAATTAATGGCATTGTTTTCTTCCTGTCTTGCTTTTAAGCTCTCCCTCCTTCAGACGTATTCTGAGAGAAACCGTCAAAAACACGCCTGAGGACAGAGGAGTCGCAGGTGCTTCTGTTAACATCGGTCAAAGATTCAGGGGGAAAAAATAAACAAGGACTGACAGACAATTTGGGAGATGCAGCTGAAGTCTCACAACACAAAGTCTACAATATTTACACAAATAAGCAATTAAATGGTGCAATTAGGTGGGGGAAAATAGGCAAACAGGTGTTTTTAGGGTTGAGGAAAACAAGAGGATGCTGATTATGCCATAATAAGCAGATTATTATTTCCATCAGCCTGTTCACGCACACACTTGTGTGTATTAATTTTCACAGCCTTAATAGTATATTTCACAGCTGACAGGGAAAGTTATTAAGTCTGTGTCCTTCAAAGATAGTTTTTGCACTTTTGTCTTTGGGGCGATCTGTTTTAAGAGGACGTGATTACTGACTATGATAAGAGACAAAATTAAATATGGGGAATGTCCTTGTCTGGCCAAACAGCTACGCAAACTCTGGTACTAAGAGCCAGAGGGATCCTTGCAATGTGAAAGGCAATTTAATGATTTATGACTCATTTCTGAGAAGACGATCATTTAATGGCAATAACTCAGAGATGGAAATTTAAAAGCCTTTTAATTGAACGTATCCTGAGGCCGTCTTTGGTTTTGTTGTTTAAGAAAGGCATTTGATTTAATGTGGCGAGACAGAAGCGGTTTGAGTCTATGTCAACACGAGATAGCGTTTGATGTGTTAAGTACGGCTTTCCTTTCTTATAGCTGAATTAGACAGTAGTTTTAAATTAGCCAGGATGTTCAGAGCTCTTCTCTGGTTAAAGGTGCAGCTTTACTAGAGATTTGCTCCCTTGCTCCAAACTGAATTTATTTCAAAAGAATTAAGGCCGTCAAAGAGAGAGTGATTTGTCCAAAAAACCCGAAGCTATGTGGTGCGCACACCTCAGTGCACTGCTACTGGCATCATTGCTGATTAATCAAAAGCAAACGTCTTAATCTTCTGAACATTTAGGATTTGTTTTTAGCATGTATGCTGACTTATAGTGACTTTATTTAAATATTTAAATGTGAATGTGCTGGCTCTTTATGGTTAAGACATAACAGCATAAACTACTCCACAGGTGTGTTTAGTAACAGAAGTAAAGGCCTATGTTGGGTCTGATGGCCCTGAGTCATCTTTTATGTTATTACTTGCTTTCCCTGCTATCACAAGTCAAAAGTCAGTTGTGCTACAGGGCTGTATACCGAATCCAGTCATGACCAACTGTTCCCTTCAGGGGTCGTCACAGTAGATCATCTCCCTCCATTTCATCCAATCCCTAGAATCCTCTTCTGTCACACAAACCATCTGCATGTCATCCTTCACTACATACGTCAACCTTCTTCGGGGTCTTTCTCTTTTTCCTCCGGGCTGGTAGCTCCGTCTTCTTTTGTCCAGTATATACACAATCCCTCCTCTCCATATGTCCAAACCATCTTCCTCTCTGAGCTGTCCCTCTGATGTATTCATTTCTAATCCTGTCCCTCCTGGTGACTCCCAAAGAAGATCTTAGCGTGTTCACCTCTGCCAGCTCCAGCTCCGCTCCGTGCCTTTTTGTCAGTGCCACCATCTCCAAGCCATACATCACAGTCATGGCCAACTGCAGCTAACATTACTGCTATTAGTTACACCACTGCTCTATTTTTAAATCTGTGCCCTCCATGCTCTTTCTCAGTATGTTTGCAGTGTGCTGAAATAAAAAAGAGGCCTTCATGAAATGTACTAATACAAAACAGCAGGCACAATACAAAAAGTGTCATTGTTGGAAAAAGATGATTACATCTGATGATAAAAGATATCATGAATTGTATTATTTTTACCTTAAGTCTGTGTGTGTTCGTTTGCATCATCAGGGCAAAATTTGGTGATGACCTGCAGATATGTATTAGTATTAGAAATGACAAAAAAAGTAGTTTGGTGTACTTGTGGAACATATCTGTGTGTCCATGGACACATTTTGCCAATGTATCAAAAGCTTACACAAAATTATAAGTGTGTAGTTGAGATCAAAATTAAGCTTTGACATTTTTTTTGGTAGATTTCTACTTATAAAGGCTTTACAGGACAAATGTCCTTACATTTTTAAAGTCCTCCTAGCAGCAATGTTTTACCTGGGAATTCGATCTCTTTCAAGCAGCTTGGCTTCAATTTAGCCCACTGTGTGAAGAAATGAGCTCAAGCCAACTGGACTTCTTTCTACATTCATAAAAACATTTCAGCTTTCACCTGAGAATCTGATGGGAGAACCAGGTGTTCTGAAGAGTTGGACCATCTCTGTCATCATCTGAGTTATCAAGGTCACCTGGCTCACATGGACCACCTCACTATATACCTAGTACTCCCCATTAGAACTGTATAAGCTTCTCAGATGAAAAGTGAAAAACAACATAGGAAAAAAGTCCAGTTGCGTTCAATTCAGTGCCTACCAGTCATGGTAAGCACTTGAACTTGGCTGATTGAAAACTTACACAGAGACTGACTATATTGCCAAAACTATTTACTCACCCATCTAAATCATTGAATTCAGGTGTTCCAATCACTTCCATGGCCACAGGAGTATAAAATGAAGCACCTAGGCATACAGGTTGCTTCTACAAACATTTGTGAAATGGGTCGCTCTCAGCAGCTCAGTGAATTCCAGCATAGTACCGTGATAGGATGCCACCTGTGCAACAAGTCCAGTCATGAAATTTCCTTCCTGCTAAATATTCTACAGTCAACTGTTAGTGTCATTATAACAAAGTGGAAGCCACTGGGAACAACACAACCTGAGTCATGAAGTGGTAGGCCACGTAAAATCACAAAGCGGGGTCAGTGGATGCTGAGGGGCATTGTGCTTCCATGGCTGCATCCAAGTATAACATCACCAAGCACAAGCGCTGGATGCAATTATGTAAAGCACGCCATCACTGAACTCTAGAGCAGTGGGGACATGTTCGATGGAGTCATGAATCACACTTCCCTATCTGGCAATCCAATGGACAAGTGTGGGTTTAGAGGTTGCCAGTCTAACAGCACTTATTTGACTGCCTTGTGAGAAATGTAAAGTTTGGTGGAGGCGGGATTATCCTGTATTGTTGTTTTTCAGGAGTTGGGTTCAACCCCTTAGTTCCACCGAAAGGAACTCTTAGTGCTTCAGCATACCAAGAGATTTTGGACAATTTCAGTTTGGGGATGGCCCCTTCCTGTCCCAACATGACTCCAGTGCACAAAGCAAGGTCTGTAAAAGACATGGATGAGCGAGTTTGTATGGAAGAACTTGACTGACCTACACAGAGTCCTGACCTCAATACAAAAGAGCACCTTTGGGATGGATTAGAGCGGGGACTGTGAACCAGGCCTTCTTGTCCAACATCAGTGTCTGACCTCACAAATGCGCTTCTGGAAGAATGGTCAGAAATTGTTCTTTTCTATGCAGATGAGATGTATTTGTTTGCACTGTACACGTTTACCTTGGGAAAATCAGAGATGGCCAACCTAGAAATGTGTTAACTATGAGAAGGACCTTGTAATGATGGAGTATTCAGTCCAATTCGGTCCAGTTTAAATTTCATACAGTTACACAAGAAATCATAGGCGAGTTGTACTTCAACAATACTGTAAAAAATATTTTGTGCTTTTGAGCATTACGAACAAAACAGTTTCCACAGTCTGCCTCCAGTTCACAGCACCAGTTTGTACCAGTATGTTAGCAATTCCTGAGAAACGCACAAAAAAGAGGAACATGCAAAACTTGCAAAACTGCCAAATTACATCATCACATCATCCCGTGGCTTTGCATGCTTTTGAAGGAGGAAATTCCCCAAACTGGTTACGTCCCTAAAAAATTTGAGTTACAGCTTTCTATTTCTATTTACTCAAAAGTGCTGACGTGTGTGCTACATTATCACAAACATTTTGCAAAGAGTAAATGGCTTTCAGTCCATCTTGTAAGAAACTTCCAATCTAATCTTTTTGTTTGAAGTCAGCACAATCTTGTCAACCCTGAATATGTCCTGTCACTCATATAGGAGGTATGCTATAACATATGGGCATTAAAACTGATCCTTGGGACAAATATGCTGGTGCACAGTGGTAAATGTTTTCTTTCACACTTTAAATTCATCAATCTGGAAAAGCATCTTGGTAAACTCTAAATGACCCCCTCGCAGTTGTCTGTTTTATATTTGACATACTGACAAGAAGAAGGCAGTTATCACTGAATCCCTGGGTTCTAGCAACGCTTCAGATTGGACGTAGAGCATCTGCTATGTCATTAAGAAATCTAGCCAGAGGGTTTGCACCATGAAAATGAAGAAGCAACAGTCCCCTGCAGAGTTTTCAGCATGAACAAAGACAGCTTTGTTTACATTTCTCAACGCTTTATGTCTCTCCTTAAGGCCTAACAAATATGTTTAATAGCTTTTTACACCTAATTAAAGATTTGCAAAGACAGTGTTAACAAAACAACATTGTTTACATGAGCTGCATTTTTGTAGCGTGTATGTACATGGAAAACACACAGAGAAAAATACAGGGACATATTCATTAATTATTGCTGTTTTACCCTTTAAAGGAGACCATAGTTTTACAAAACCCCAGTATATGTATTTTAACATCTGGTTCACCTTCTTGGCTTTTCCAAGGACAGACTGCAACATCTTGGCTCCTCTCGTGTGATGGTGATTGGCTGTCAGCTGACTCCATACTGCATGGCATGAGGGCATAGTGGAGGACCGAACCGACCCTGTACAAACAACCATCTGTTCTAACGCCTTGCATTGAGACAGCAAGGATTCATCAAGATTAAAATCAAGAGCTGGTTGTTTCTGGTACCACACCTGACCCAAACAGATACTGTAAAAAATAAATCTCCCTAAGATTCAGATTATCTTGCGGCTGCCGTTGTACGATGTATGAATTCATTTTGTGACAGAAAAAAGGTTAATCCTCCCTATTATTCAAAAAAAGTAAAGAGTAATATCTTCTTTAAGTCACAGTGAGCTAGTTGATCAGCTGTAGACTAGGATGTGTGTCCATGCTCAAGGGATTAACAAACATATTGTGTTAATTTTGCCACCAGTGACGGTACAGCTGAGACTGAAGGATGTGAGGAGAAAACAGCTTTATTACTCCACAGGCAAAGCGACCCAGAGAACTGTAAAATTGGTCACAGAAATGGTATTGATCCTGCTTTTCAAAGAGCTGTTGTGACCAGACTCATAATGCTCCTGTGTAAATGCTCCCTTTCTGCTCCGTCTTTACCCCACTCTGCTGGCTACATGTGATATTATTATTAAGTGTATCAGACAGGAGCTACTGTTGAATTCATTAACATGTTGTAATAGGCAAAGGTCACTTTCAAACTCTATATGAAAAAGAAATACTACTTTTCAGGCACTTTGTTCACATCAGAAATTTTAAGAGAACCCTTTATTAAGTATTTGAGTAAAAGAGGCGCCTCTGCAAATATGAAAACTTTCTACGATTGAACCGGAGTCACGCAGCTGTAAATGTATGGGACTGCCCATTCGCAGTGCAGGATGACCTTGTCAGAAACAGGGATGGCCCTTACACAGATCCCCACCTGGCCTGCACTGTAATGGAATGGTAGATGAGGAGGATGAGCCAGTACAACCAGCTTGTGCAGACAATGACTGATCGTCTGGGGAATGTTACCCAACATAATGCATTACCGCAACATAATTGACTTTAGTGCAAGACAAGATCCCCAAGGGCTAACAGTTTAGCCTCAAGGTCACAGATTTGGACAGAAGGTAACGTAGGTACGAGGAAACAAAGTGGACAAAAAGACTAAAGAATAAGCAACAAAGAGATCCATTATCCTCGACCTTGCTTACAGGAGCGCGTGTAGAGTGCAGCCCTCGACATCTTACAACACCTATGGATCCTATATAATAAAAGCCTTGCAGGCAAAGACAAGCTTCTCCTTTTCTCCTTCTCTTCTGAGTAATATTTCATTTCTGAGAAATGAATCTCTCTGCTGTCTCTTTACAAGACAGCAGAGAGATTTTGCTTGAGAAAATGCTCAAGTGAAATCCAGAATCTTTTTTATTCCATTAGGAAATGTAAAGCCAAAGCTACTTCTGCCATTTAACGAGGCCCGCTGACTGTCTCTGGCTCCAGTCTCCGGCCAAATGACAGCATATTTAGTGTCATCACCCATCAAGCATCTGTCACTCCGCTGTGCCTCGTATCCTGACTGATGGGCACCCCCTGGTGTATAGTGAACTGTGAGCCATATGACCACCATGCCCCTGTCTGTGGTTAATGACCCGCCAGAAGGCTTCCATGACTGAACAAAGAGCAAAACTTATCAGCATGTCATCCCCAAGAGTCACAAATAATGCAGTTTAAACACACAAACAGGGACTGTGCATAATACCTGCAAACAAATGGGTAAACAATATGATTATTAGAATTCACTGTGCACACTACTGCTGGTGTTTATGTTCATATGCATCGATTATTTCTATTATCCATGACATTTATCTGTGAAAAGAAGGATTAGCAAGCCTGAACTAAACTTTTTCCGGCAGCGAGGTGCAGTCTGGCATTTTATCCTGGGCTCAGACTAACACAATAGATCTTGCAGGAGGATTCGTGTATTTATTTATTTATTTCTGTTAAGTGAAAGCCACAGAACTATATATTTGTATTCAGAGTATGTGATGAATGTGCACTTAATGTTCACTCTTGGCGATGGTTATTAACTGCCGTTAATGTTTCATTGTTAGACGCAGCGAGTGAAGACGATGGACTTCAAGTGCAGCCACTCAAGTCCAATAACTTGTGCTGCTGGCGAAATGTTTATCGACAGGATAATCTAACGCTGCTTTGTGGAAAGAAGACATTATGCAGAGGCTCAAAATGAAATCGGGGAGGGGTTTTATGAAAAAAGTAATGCTCCAGTTTTATTGGTGTGATATGAAAGTACAAAGCAAGCGAAAGGTTTTACAAGAAAGGGGAGAAATGTGTCTTCTGTCATCTGTAAAATGATCTGAAACCTGTAGTCTCTGTTGGATAATTCCTGTATCTGTCCAAGGGTTACAGACGGGAAACTAAGCTCCAGTTGGAAATGGAAAGCAGCACAAACCAATTTATTGGGGGTTCACAGCATGAGATCTTTGTTTATATCAAATGCGAAATAAATAGTTATTCATGTTGTTCCCTCTGTGGGTATAATATCCACTTACTGTATCCATTCTAATAAGCTACATGAAGGGTAAAAGGAAAAACAATAATAACTAAAGACGGAGCTTTTCTTTTCGTATATATCCTTTCCAGATGTTTCTGAAGAGAGCCATCTTCCACTAGGGCCTCGCTATTGAACATGAAGGGCCCTTTAGAACCTTTTTCAACCTGTCAGGCTGTTTTTTATCTGCTGGGGTGGCAGTGGCCATGTTCCACTGATTGTGGGATTAAATAGATGGGGTAAGGATTGTAGTCTCGAGATAGCAGCGGCACTATGTCCTCAAGAAACCATGATAAGAGCGGTGCTGTCTGGTGTAGAACTTGATGGTTCAGTTTAACTGGCAACTTATTTATTTCTTCCTCCCAACAAACTGACCTGATATAACATGTTGAATGAAGAGAAGAGACAAATACTTGCAGATTTGTGCAGCCAGCATCAGAATATCATTCACCAGCAGTCACAGATATGCAGAACAATCTGATACATTCTTTACATGATTTGGCAGCTTACATTTTTGAATTCTTTGGGGGTAGAGGGTGCAGTGGATAGTATTGTCACCTCACAACAAGAAGGCCCTGGGTTCAACTTAACCAGCCAGCTAAGGCCTTTCTGTAGAGTTTGGATGTTTTAACTGCGTCTGTGTGGGCACTTTCCAGGTACTCTGGCTTCCTCCCACAGTCCAAAGACGTGCAGTTAGTGAGGTTGGGTTAACTGTTGATTCGAAATTGTCTGTAGGCATGAACGTGAGTGTGAATAGTCTCTCTGTGTTAACCCTGCAACAGACTGACAACCTGTCCAGGGTGTACAGGTGTGATCTCGCCTGATCACAGCTGAGACAGGCAACACCCCAGTTGCAGCCCTGAATTGGAAAAAACTGGATGGAAGGAAATTGTTTGCTGAATGAAAAATAAATAACATCTAATTTTATCTGCTAGTGCCACTTTCACTCTGTTTAAAGTATCAATAAGTTCATTCTTAAGAGAAAATAAGTGAAGTTTAGTGAAATTATTGCAGAGAATACAATTACAGTCAGGTCCAAAAGCGCAATTTGCATTAGTTTTGCTTCTGTGCACCACAACAGTGTCTTTTAAATTTAAAAAAATCAAGATGTAATTGGAGTGCAGATATTCACATTTAATTTAATCAGATTTAATAAAAAGTTTATAATAACTGTTTAGGAATTATATTTTTATAGTTATAATTATAATTATAAAATGTAATAAGATATTTTTAAACATAAACTCCCATTTTGAGAGGTTTGAAATTAATTCGACAAATGAATATGATTTTCAATATAATGACTGTTATTAATACCTGGATGAAAATCTTGTGCAGTCAACAACTGCATGAAAATATGAACAACACCAAATGCTGTTTTTCCTCACTTGAGATGCTGTGCTAGGTCTTTAACTGAAAAGCTTCTCTATTGGGTCGAAAGCAGGTGACCAACTTGGCCATTGAAGAATATCCCATTTCTTTGCTTTGAGAAACTCTTGGGCTGCTTTTCCTGTATGCTTTGAATAATTAGCCATTTGCACTGTGAAGCACGGTGCTATGGATTTAGAGAGTACTGTTACTTCTATCAGCAGTCACATGATCATCGATCCCACTCGTAGTCACACATGCCCATCCTATAACACTTCCTCCACCACGTCTGGTATGCTCCCTTCTCCATACTTTTCCTCTTCCCATCATCTGGTACAAACTCATCTTGATTTCATCTGTCCACAGAAATTTTCTCAGAGCTGTGTAGGCTCTTTTAGATATTTTCTGGCCAGATTCACTCCCTACTAGTTTGTAAATCTTCTGTATTCACACTCATGAAGGCATCTTTTGATTGTAAGACCTTGACAATGATATGCCTACCTCCACAGGAGTATTCTAGACTTATTAAATTTAAATAAATCTGTCTTCATGTACTTTTAGTTATTTTCTATGGTCTTGCTGAGCTGGTGTGTGAATCCTTTCTTTTTAAAAAGGTACCAGGTTACTGTTTTGGCCACTGATTAAGTTTTTAATCAACTTCAGATGTCGTGTCTGCATTTATTTTTTGTTTTTTTGTCATGAAATAATGCAGGAACAAGTCTCAGCTGACCAGGAAACTGCCTGTGAGTCTTTCAACATTCAGATATTCAACAGATAAAAATAAGGACTGAATACACTTGGTTCAGAATCAGTTTTAGATAAACAAAATATAATCATTTAAAAAAAATCATGTAATCACGTAAAAAAAACAAAAACAAAAAAAAACATTGTTTATGTGCTAAAAATGGGTCTTAACTTGAGTATGTGTAGCCTGAAAGACAATGACCTGCTAAAGTTCTTCTTAGCTTCAGTATCTAAAAAGATTTTGTCTTTTCACTCACTGCACTCTCTGTGCTGGCATGTTGCTGTTTTAGACACACAGGAAGGATCAGATTCTATCAGTATAAAAGCATAATAGAGAATCTGTCACCTTTAGATTCAGATCTAAAGAAGGAGAGTGAATATTCAACTCTGTCATGTCTGTCAGTTTCTGCTGTGTTAAATAGCTGGTGGAGGTTCAAAAATACGAGTAAAAAGTGAAGCAGCATATCAAAATATGTCGAGCGGCTGATGTCACCACAACATTAAAACTACATATCTAATAGGTGCCGATCTCCTCAGCAGATCCTTTGGGTGATGCGGGGTGGGGCTTCCATCCATTGGGGTTGCTGTGACGGTCTCGGGAGTTTCACGGTCAGATCAAGGCCTTGATTTCTTTGTCATGTTCCTCGAGCCATCCCTGAGCATATTTTGCAGTCTGATATTAAGCTGGGGAAGTGCTGCTGCCACATGGGGCCTGTGAGTGGTCTGCAGCAGTGATTAGGGGGTGCTACATGTCAAGGTAACAAGCACAACAGAACATTACATGCTAACAAGATGAGCTGTTGTTCCCTTCACCTGTCAGTGGTTTAGCTGTTGTTACCCGATCAGTGTATATCTTTTCTTGTGTATTTTCTTGCATGCTTTTTATTTATGTATAGGCTGACACTTTTGATGTCAGTTCTCTATATGTTTTGTAAAATTAAAGTAAAGAGCACTCCATCTTTGTGTCCAGGCTGTTTTAGTTAAAAAATGACTTTCTGTTTGTTTCTGCTAGCCCATAGTTTGACCTTTCCTTGGAGAACTACAGGAAGCCACTAACATGGCAGTCAGCCAATCATAACTAAAAATTTAGGTCTCGCACCAACGCTGACCAATCCAGCACTGTGTAGTAAGAGATATTCAGAAAGCTATACAGCAATTGATGTTCTCATTATATTTTAATACATCACTTGAATACGTGATGATGTAAAAATTCAATAAGCAGCCTTACGTGCTCCTCTGGTCCTCATTTAGCCCGCACGCGGTGTGAGATGAAATGAATTACATTGCTATTGGTCATGAAGATGCCTGATGAATATTTCATCAGGATGCTGGAGAATTCTCACAATTGCTGTTAATGACAAAGTGTGCCATCTGCTACAGCAACAGGTAATTTAAGGAATCCATCATAATCTGATGTCACAAGCATGAACAGAGAATGTTACAGTAGCAGTGCAAACAGACCGCAGACAGCACCCAAACGTCTCAGACGTCTCGTTTCCAAATACAGAGTCAATTTATTTTCTAAGCTCCGTGTGTTGTTGTGTGGCCTAATGTCTTCTAGTACAAAACATGACTGTATTCAAGGACTGCATGCTGTCAACACATTTTAATTAAACATGCTATACAGGAGGATGATGTCATAACCTTCCTCAAACAGGCCAGTGCAGTCGACCCTTCGCGTTCATATAAAAACAGGAGCGTGGTGCAGACTGACCGAGTGAAGGACAAATTAGCACCGGGGAGGCTGACCGTGTCAGAGCTGGCGCTTATGGTGAATGTGAATTGTGATAATGCATTTTACCATCAAATATTCATGAATCACTGCACATTACAACCCGTGGTATATGCCAGTGTCTAATTGCCAATTACACCTGCAGCTCACGGAGCTCGATGTTGAAAAGAATAGCGGGGGTGGGGGGACAACAGTATCATAGAAATTGCTTAAAATCACATGATAGAGCATTTTTCAATACTTTTCACAAAGAAAAACAATAGAAAAACATCTTAAGGAACACATTTTGATGGAATCTTCACTGTTAGAAGATAAGGTGACCCCGAGACGAATTTAATGGGGAGCACCACATCCATCCAGAAAAAAGGAAAGTGAAGATTAAGAGACATGTCAGCTCTTCTGACATCATTACGAATATGTTTCCTGGTAATGAAACAAGACAAACGGGCATCTTTTGTTGCCTGTCTGCTTCCCTTTTATGTATATAACATTATTTTGCAGTAAGATACCAACATTATTGCACTTTTTCTTTGTTTGCTATAAAATATTTTGATTGGGATTTACCAAGGTCTGTGTCAAAATAACGCACCTGAGATTAGACTTGTGGTGTCTTTGTAAACAGAGCCTGAAAATACACCAGGTAGCTCATTCATATGAAAAAAAAAATGAAAGCAGTGTAGCTGTAAAGAGTCAGCTTTTCAAAGCGCCTGCGTTTTTAGCTGTGTAACAGTGCTTCTTCAGCCAAAGGGGATGGATGTTCTTATTTATTTTTTTAAAAATCGCATACATTTTATTTGAAATATGTGTCTGTGTTCATACTTAAAGACAACACCCATCCTCTAGCAGTTGCTCTTCCTGTGATTTGTTCATTTTCCGTATTTAAAAGAGGCTTTTTCCCCCCTTATTTGAATTTGTGACTGTGGGCTGTGTAAGTAACACCGACATGATTTAATTCTTCACTGAATAAACAGCCCCCTCCCCACAAAAAAAGGAAAACAAAGGGGGGCCAGCAGCTTTCTCTTGTACCTCTTGGAGATCTGATGGGATTCTGGTCACACAAAAGCCCGTCACGGTGTGACCTCATCGTTTCCAAAACCAAAGGTTCTGCAGTCAATTACAAAGGCAATCAATAATCGCAAATGAATATTTGACAGCAAGTTGATTTGCTGCAGGTGTCACTGACGAGATTTTGGGGAATTTTTTCTGCATTGTTAACCTGAAAGATTGAATTTACCATGTAGGGAAAAACTGTTCCGGTTTGTTGATTTTTTTTAAATAACCCATGTTTTTGCTTTAAGATAAATATAAAATCCCATTAAAGTCAACAGACAGACGTCTCCTCAGCATTTAACAGAACTTCCCAGTGGACAAAATGTGAATGATTGAATACCAAATAATCAAGCCTGAAAAGTAAAGGCAATGGGCACTACTGCCTGTTGTATGTTTTACAATCATGCATGAAGATCAATAGAAAAAAGGCCAGCAAACACAAATGTCTCACTTTTAGATCCTCTGGTGTGTTTAGATTTAGAAAATTTGTATTTTAAAAAATGCTGTCTCGTTCTTGACTAATGTGGTGTGAATTCTAGGTTTTATCAAGCTGAAAAAAATGGATGAGTGAACAGTTACGTCATACTACTCAAATCGAGTAGTAAAGTTATATTAAAATTGGATAGAAATCCAATTCAAAAATTATATAGAAGCACATAATAGTACAAAGAAATGTTGACCATAAATCTTGAAGGATAAATGGGCTCATACTTGTATAGCACTTTTCTACTCTAACTGAGACTTTCTACACTTAAGCACCTTGTTTACCATGGATGCACACACTCACATGGATGCATCAGGGGCAACTTGGGGTTCAGTATCTTGATAAACAACCCGCTCTACCTCCTGAGCCACAGCCACCCAACTGGAATGCTGTGATATTAATATATGACAGTACTCTGTACTATTAACTCATCGTTCACACTCAGAATATGCAAATAAAATTTAGGGATGACAAATTTTTTTGAATATAACTCCCAAAACAAATTGGTTTTCCCCACTTTTTGTCATTTGGCCATCAGGTTGCGACTACTAACGTGGAAATATCTGCCTGAGCTCAGTTAGCCTCGGCATAAGAAATACTTGAAATGCGTTACTCTGTTTTTGTGCAACTGCCTAATTTCCATTAGACAAGTCTAAGAGAGAAACACACGTATTGATAACACATAATTAAAATTCAATGTGACCTCGACATATGTCGACATCTTATCAAGTGTTGGCAGAAAAAATGAAGAGGGGAGATATGAAGCCTGTGCCTGGAGAGTGCCACAATAAGCTGTATGGGCTTAAATATACATGATTATAATACAGGTGCTGTGTATTTAGTTGATCCTAATGCTAACTGCCATGTTTGTCTGGGACCTTAATCAGGATTGACTGAGGGAATCAGTCCTTGCCATTTAAAATATTCCTCTTCGTAGCGAGGAATACTTCCATCCTGGCTTCCTGGATGTCAGCCCCTGTAGGTATGTCTCTTGCCTCCTATTTTTCCATCTGCAGACAACTCCTCCCGTATCCCTGACACTTAATTTATTAATAATGGGACGGATGTCAGGTTAGGTGCTCTCCACCAGTGGAAATGCCCCACTGGCTCGATCTTCCTCTCCAGGCAACCACACGCTGGATGACAACCACTGCTCCCTTTTCCCCCCTCTGAGGCACTTTAGCCTCACGTCTGCATGGCCATCCACTGCAATGCGCAGTCGACTCTCACAAACCTATTTCACGAAATATTTTACTGTATGTGTGAGGAGAGTGAGAGAGACTGAGGTGCTCCCAGAGATTTTCCAGGTTCCTGCAGAGATTTAAAAAAAATGATTAAATAGATAAAATGGTTGTCTTTTTAAAACTAGTAGAATCTTAGCATTTTATCATTTGTTGCAGCGTTTTACTTTAAATTCAAGAAGCTTTTGTGTGTCTACGAGCAGCAAATATTACTGAGATGAGTATAAAATGATTGTACTATATGTGTGTGCTGCAGTTCTCCACGTGGTTCCACATTTCTAAAATGATTTAGGTGTCAGAAACTGAGCCATCACATATCCCTCATATTGAGTATCAGAACAAAGCCTGTTATTCAGGCTTTACGAAGTTTGCTTGTCTGCACACTGAGGCAGCGGGAGGCTCAGGTGCAGCAGAGAGAGACAATCCCTTCACATTCAGAGGGGAATAGACCTGTCAGTCCTGTAAACCCTTGAAGAACCAACCAGTGGAACCACATGCAGCTCTCTCAGCACACACCACACTTATCTGGTGTGAACCAGGGTGGAAAGATACTAATGCAGGGCGTCATCTTTCAAGATGCAGGCATTCTTGGTGGATAATGATTGTGTTTTCTTGTGTTGTGGATCTGGATGCATCGCACTGAACATTCATAATATTTCAGTGAGTCACACAGCCGGTTCTCAACAAAAAATAGAGCTGGGGGGAGGGGTGGTGTTTCTTTGTTTCAGGTTTAAACAATCAAAAATGTGTGCTGCCTGTAGTCCTCTCTGTGTGCTCACTGCCAGGAAGATACTTTGGCCATTAACAAATTCAGATTTCCCCTTAACTCTTTAAAGGGTAGCTTATAGCGTCTAAAAAATGACTGGCCTTAATAAGACTTTGTCTGTCTATGACTTTCACTGCTCTTGACTTGCTGTCAGGAGCTTGGATCATTTTAAATACTGATATAGTGAAACTCAGAGTTTTCAGTCAATAGTTTCATAATTGGGGGAATAAACACATTTGCTTGCTTTTATTGTTGTCTGCTTCACAAGAATCTCATGGAACATGCGTTAGGCTATTTTATCAGTCCAGCTGTTTGGTTTATATTTTGAATAGCAGAAGGATTGGGAAATCAAAACATCCGTCTTCAACACAACACCCCAGTACAACACCTGCATTGCTGCAGATGTAATGGCTGAAATGGCTCAAACCACTCCACTACATGCTGACGGTCACGATGAAACCAACAAAACCACATCATCTGCAGAAAGCAGGGATGTTATTCTGTGGTTCCAAAACAGAAACCCTCCTCACCTCAGCTACACCTTGAGACCCTGTCCATGAATATAACAAGAGGATTGGAGACTGGCAGAGTCCATCCACTGGAAAAGTGCTTCACCTTGTGCCAAGAGCACAGACACAGTTCTAACAACAGGCCCAGAACCCCATACTCCTTTATGCACTCCACAGGTGCTGCCAGGGTATTATGAGTTCTTATATTCCACAAAAGCATGTGTAGCCTCAACAGGCAAACCTTTCCAGCTGTCTGGAATTACCTCCCTCAGGAGACTGAGTAGTGTGGTTCGCTCTTAAATGCAGCACACCTTTTTTGAAAATGATATCCACCACACCTTTGCCACTCCACAGGCCCTGTCTCATGCAGGAATCCCATCCAAACTGAGCATCTTACCACCAGGGACCTTCTCAACTGCTTTGGTGACCTCTGCCAGTGTATTTACAAAGTCTTCAGGCTCTACCTGCTCCACAGAGGATGGTCTGGTTGTGTAGGAGTTGCTCAGTGTAGTCAATATCATAACATAGCCTTTATTTATTTATTTATTTTTAAAAAGCCTCGTTTTCCTTTTCTGAGTCACCAGACTTTGTTGAAATCGGTTTTAGCTTCTGCAACCGCCAGTTGTTTTCACTCTAAAGGTACCCATCTAGTGCTTCAGGAGACCTCACCCCCCACCCCCCCCCCAAAACCCCAGAAAGCCAACTTCCTCAGTCTGTCTGCTAAGCTGCTCTTGAATGCCTACTACTTAACACTTAGCATCTTGTTCAGTCTATCCCCACACAAAAGTAAAGTGCAAAAATGACTGTTTCTTTCATCAGAGACTGTATATAAGCAACAGAAACAGCACCCATTAGACAAAGTCACACGGACTTGAGAATAACCTTGAGCACCCTTGCCACCACTATTTAACTTACTATGTTTATGCTTACAGATCAGTGACCTGTCGCTGTCACAGGTTTCTACATACACTCGAATCTCTTTTTTGTAACAAGTGGAGTCGCCTCCTGCTGGCCATTAAAAACCATAGACGTGTATGAGTGTATGGGCTTTCACATAGCTCCACTTTTCAGACTAAGAAGTTAGATCCGTGTTTGCTGCAGGTTCAAGCCAGCTTCACAGCTTCAACTCTTTGATCATTTATTTTCTTTCTTTTTGTGCCATTTTAACGCAGGCACTGCCAGCCCATGAGCAAACTGCACAGCTAACTGCGCATTCAACATTTTGGCCTGGGCATCATGCATAACAGCCCCCAGAAACCACCAGATGAATTAGAGAGTCTTAAAAGTGTTGGTGGAAGGATTTTTTTACCTTCTGGTCAGCAACCGCTTCTCCAAATCTTTGCTATACTAAGCAAACCGCCTGCAGGGGGATAGCTTTGTAGTCATAATGCATAAGCTACTCTCAAAGTCTGTTTCTCCAAAAGAAAACTGTTCTTCACTAACGAGCAGGGCATTTATTGCAAATTCCCTTGAATATTCTGCATCTCACTAAATTCACGCTTCAATTCTCGCTGATTTCTTTTCACTTGCAGTTTTTTACTTTTTATTCCCAGGCTCGGTGTAGCGATAAATAAGAAAAAATGCAAATCACAATAGGCTGACCGGTCTCAAAAGCCACACTTGTTGCGCCATTCTCGCTGTTTTGATCCGTTAGACATGTAGACCTTTATATTGTGTTAGCACTTATACAGACTGCCGGAGCACAAAGAATAAAGATAATCGCATTACAGGCGGGCAGTTTGGAAGCAGTCACAGGCTGCGCTTTAATGGAGGCGGTGGCAGTATGGTGAAAGCGTGCGTGCACGTGTGCGCGCGCTTGTGTGTGTGTGCTGCTTTGTGAGAACCAATTGAGGCTGAAGCAGAGAGCTGGAGAGAAGAGAGGATCACAGCCTTATACACCGTGTCTGTGTCACATGAGAGGGGGTCACCCAGGATTCCCTTCAAGCTGCTCTTCAGGAAAAAAAAAAATGTTAAAAGATTTGTTTCCTGCCTCGTTTACCGGATAGGATCAGCTCGCCAGCGCTGCTGCTTTATCTTGTGTTGTCGATTTTTTTTTTTTTAAGAAGATGCCGAAACGGGGAAGAAAAGTGAGGCAGACTATACCGGGAACAGACTATTTAAAAGATCAAGACTCCTTATAGGAATCAGTAAAATAATATTATAGGTAAATTGTTTTTTTAGGGTAGAATTTTTCTCCCATTTCTTTTTACGTGTTTCTTTTCCTCGTTTTAATGCTGTGATGCAGGAGCATTGGAAGAATTGCAAATTAGCTTGTTTATCTCGTTGATTTGGATGTAATTTAATATAAGCCAAATATTTGCTCGTTTGAGGCTTTATTTAGGGCTCTAGACATACTGTCGCTTTGCTCAACAGGCTATGAAGTAAAAGTTTTACACGCCAATTTTATTTGCCTTTTCGCCTCGTGCAAGGGGCTGTGCACTGAAACCAACCGCGATTTACAATCTGCATTTTCAGTCGAGGTGATTTTACTCATGTTTTCTGCCCTCGCCGACAATAAGGAAGGTTGAACTCCGCCGAGGGAAGGTTTACCTTGTTTCATTTGGTTGAGTTTCTTTTGCCTAAAAGATCAAGGACAGTAGCAAAGGGTCTGTCAAAACTCCGGAGAGCGAGGCTATATGAAGATCGAGACACAGTTGTTGCTTTTCCCTCGCAGAAATGCCAGTGCGTGCTGTGACCACCAGGTTCATGTACAAGGGACTTTGCACTATTCCAGATGTCCTCACCTACCGGACCCCTGTTAACCTGCCTGAGGATGAGGTGGAAGGTGAGGCTTGTTGTTTTTTGTTATCTGTCTGTTTGCTTGCTTTGAGCGTGGTTCCAACCAGCGACAGTAACGATAACAGCTGTAACTCCCGAATTTGAAGTTCAGCTGCCAAACCAGGACCCTGGAGAGCTCCAGAGCGTGTGCGCTGTATAACCTTTTCAACAAATCCGACACCAGATCTCTGTGTAAGATCTACATGGTTTATAGTTTTGTGCTGGGAAAATACTGACAAACTGTATGCTCTTACTTTTTTTCTTGCTTATGATTTTTGGCACAAAATTCAGCTGTAGAAATAGTTAATCGTGTTTTTTCCATTCATGCATCAACCAAACATTTCAATTTATCCTCTAATCACAGCAACGGGATATTATATTGTGAGTGAACTGCATGTTTATACACTGCATTTCTTGGCTATACCCCTGACCTCTATGAAACTCCGTTGCACCTGATGTTATTTACTCATCCAACCAAGACTGAGACAGACTGATGAGTAAAGGGACTCTAAATTTTGTTAAAAGGGAAGGATCCAGGAATGGACAAAAACACTATAATGAATGTCAAACTCATAAATATAAAACTGCAGATTACTTGAAAATCAAAGGCAGACAAAACCCATCAATGAGATTGAACGATGGACTCATTTTGATCCATAAATTGCATCATCTCATCTTTTATGAATTGCATTAACCAGAAAAGAAGAAGAAGAAGAAGAAAAGAAGCTTTCATGCTGTACGGAAAGGGCAAGTGAAAGATTCACTTAAGCATTAAATTCACACTAGCTATTGTAACTGCAGGGCCGAGTTGTTAAAAATAGAGGTTTTGTTTTGCAAAAATGGTCCTCACAATGAGAATGCACACTTGGCAGTGATTTGGAACAAAGCCAGGCAGACTACAATAAAGAGATAAGTCAGATCAGATTTGATATCGCCAAGTCTTTTATGCATAGGGAATTCCATTTCCCCTTTCTTCTGTCTGTAGGTTGCCCGGGCCTCACAAGTGGCTGCCTGCCCTTGCTTCGAGCCACTCATTTGACATTGAAAATACGCTATCTGCGGACACGATATAAATTAAATTAAATTAAAAGATTGGCTATGGAAAAGCAAGAATAGAACAACAACAGTAAAATGTTGGCGGGTGGTGCCATCAACAGCCATGCAGCTTTTCAGGTATTGGGCGAGTCTTTCCAAAATGTAGTTTACTAATTGAGTCATTAAATATTCAGAGTAAGACAGACCACTGAACCATGAATGTATTTACTGCAGGGAGGATTCACTGAGCACGTAATGCACTGCTACGTTTGCATGGCCTCACACCCTATCAGTGCCCACCGTAAACAAGTAATCTTCCCGTTTTCACCTGCTCCAGTGGCAGGTAAAATGCATTAAAGAGCACTGTAAGTTGATGAGGGAGGCAAGAGAGTTTAAGATGAACCTCTCCTGTTTACCAGCACACAGCCAGTCCAAGGCTTTGAATCTGCAGCCTCCCACTTACCCTTTATACCACTGCTGCGCCACCTTAACGCACTCTGAGGGAGCTGCAGCACTGTTTGAATGAACCTTTTTGGTCTGCTGCAGTCCAGGGTTTCTGAAAAATCCCCCCTCTCTTCATAGAGGTCTGAAAATCAGACTATAAATGTTGTTTCATCCACAAAATCTTTAATTATATTGGGGCAGAAGTTCCCTGATTGCACAGCTCACGTAATTACTTTCTCTAATCATATTTATGATAATCTTTTTTTTTTCTTGCAAGGTGCACGTATATACTCCAAGTGCAACTGGACATGTTTAGAATGATCCTTGATTCAGTGAGTCTGTCACAGTCAGAAAAACAAACCTGATAAAAACACAGATAACATTTTATGCTTCATATAGGATCATTATCGTTCTCTCACTGTGCCATGCTGCCAATAACTTACGCAAGCCTCCATTTTGTCTCTACATGTATCCTAACATCTAAACTCATCATCAAGCTCACAGAAACTAATAGCAGTAAATCAGTTTTTAGCTGTGAAGAGCATGCAGGCGATGAGTTGTGCGGTTAAATCAATAGGACTTTCTTCTGGTGACATTGTTTCAGGCATGTGTCGACTGCCACTTTGGAATACACACAAACAAACACAATACAAGGACAAGAGGACCTTGCATCCTGTGCAATGACACGTGCCGCAACATGGACAGTACATAGAACAACCCGTCCCAGACAAACAAGTTAAAGAGTTTCATTTTACCTCCAAGTTTTAGTGTTGATTGATTTTCTCCTGTACCAGTAAACCAGCAGCATAAGAGCTGCAAAATGCATTGTCTAAACAACCCCCCACTCATTAGCTGAAACACAGTGACCCCTACAGTCCAGGGAAGATGGGGAAAAATGCTGTGTAGTGGATCTGCAAAACTGGACTGAGCACTTAGCCCGTGGGGGGAGTTTTATCTGAATCTCTGGTGTAGCCACTAGAAACCCAGGTCAAGACTTTTTGTTTTGTGTGTCGGTCTTTGTTTGCAAATGCAGATATATTTTTAAAAAGCTTAAAAAAATAATATTATTCATCTTCACATAATATCCAGTACCTTTGATTTGTGACATTTTCAGAGGGTTTTAGAAAAAAAAACAAATCTGTTCAAACATCACTCATCTTTAGAACTTTAGAGGGATGTACCAGGGCACTGAAAGTGAAATATTAGATAGCTTGTTCTCTCTTCACAAGTTTTTCATATTCATATGCAGAAAACTGTTAATGATTTGTGGGCATGTGGTGAGATCTGATTTTCCAACAGCTGTTCAGTCACATATTGGATAAAGGTGGGCAGCAACAGATTTCAGAGAGGATCAAAAACTTCACCTTTTGACCTCCAGCCTTCATCTGAGTTTAAAAATATATCTATCAAATACCAGATTTTCACATTAACAGCACCATCAGGGGTACCCCAGAAGCACCATGAACTGCAGTGCCTCTGTTTTTTTCATTAACTAAATGTTATGTGCATTAAGGTTATTCTACGACAAGACCTAGGGACCTTAAATGAGCATATAATTTACTATGATATAAGGAATGACAGAACTTCTTCAAAATATAATGTAAAGTTGAAATTAAGAAAACAGCTGAAGATGGCATTAACTCAAAACAGAGTCAGATATTACAGAATCACGTGTTGGCTGATTTTATGCTGCAATTGGATGAATATAACCAATAAAATGAAAAAGAAGTTCTAATTATTTCAGTGTTAGAATCAACACTCAACAGAGATTATATATAAATCTTTATAATCCTGTCATCTTAAGACTTTTGCCATTTTAAGCTGCCATTTTATTTGGATCACAGTCTTAAGTGCAACATAATGACATCCCCCCCACCCCTCCAACAACCAAACCAGGCAGTAACTGACACTGTTTCTTGAAAACTATACGAGCAAGTAAATGCATCAGTAGGAATGACAACAGTGAGGATTACAGAGACTTGAATAGAGAGGACATCCTCTGGACTGGGTGAAGTTGAGGGAGGCTGATTAAGTGCTTGCAGCTCTTAATGGATATGCAGATTCCAGGGAATGTTTTTCGAACAGATGGTTGCCTAGGTGGGCAGAGCCGGCAGCAAGGCTTCCTACCCTTTTCTCTGCCCTTGTGTCACGCACTTGTCATAAAGCCTGATATGAAGCCACACTATTGTAAAAGCAGCCGTACTCCCGCCTCTTAGAAATCACTGCGCATTTGTATATCTGAGATCTGTAGATCCCTCATGTAAAACTGGATCGGTTTAACTCATGATTAAATCATCTTTTAAAAATCCTAATCTGGGCAATGTGGTGTTGGGTACTCTCTCTGTATCCGTGGAACAAAAAGCTGCCTAATTCATCACGAATTATACGTGATAATTAAGCCATTATGTTAATGACATAACAGCAATCACTATATTTAATCATGTCCCTGAAGAAACCCATGAAACATTTATGTGTGTGTTTATCCTGTAAACACTGTTAGGTGAATGTCTGTGTGGACATTATGCAGTGCCAAGTTTCTCTCTATTTAATAAGCACTATATTAAATCCCAGGTCCAGAGCCAAGTGCAGCTCATTATACATGACCGACTGGGATAACCTCTAATGCTCATATTGGAATTGATCCAATTCATAATTACACAAATAAATAAAACACTCAAAAATGTATATTGTATACAACAGTATACTGCATGTACAGTGCTTAACAAATTTATTACACCACCTGTCAAAAGAATAAGTAAAGAAAATGTAAAAAAATAAAAAATAAAACTCTGAATAAATGTTTTTATTCCCAAGTTTGAGAAGTCAGAATTATTCAAGCATAAAATTCAAGTGTTAAAACTAATTTGTCTTTTCAGGAATGCACGTAAGTACCTACGGAGCCCCTCTGATGACATGGTCGAAAAAATAAATAAATTGTGGCCACAAAATACTATTTCGAGGGCATGAAATAGGTATAACGGACATCTGAAATGCTAATTAGTGGGCACGAAACACTCTGACCGATAACCGTGATCCTTCCCAGGCCCTTGCAGTTGGTTGACAATAAAATCTATCCCGCATCCAGGTCGCACTTGTTAGGTCTGTAAAGCAACTGGGCTCTCAATATCCTGTTTAAATGTGTCCCTCCGTAATAATGGTTCCTTGCATTGCCAGGCTTTTAAAAAAATGCATTTGTAGCTCATTCCAGCCTAAAATAAAACTCAATCATACTGTCTCTGTCCATGGTGTATAGGTTTAGCCTACTCTTATGCTTATGTCTCTACTCAGCTGTCCAGGAATTGTATCAATATGATGTAAACACGTTATCTATTTCGTTGCCACAAATGCGTGCCAAGTTACTCTCTATTTATACCTATTTCGTGCCCTCGAAATAGTATTTTCGACTGGGATAACCACAATAAGTATTTTGTCCAACGTTATACTATTTCGAGGGCAAAAGTAGTATTTTGTATACAATTTATTTAATTTTTTGGACCATGTCATCAGAGGGGCTCCATCAGTACCTGTAATTTGGCATCTTAATTGAAAATGATAGGGTGATTTACCCTTTTTTCTGCTTTTTTGTATAATGGTAAATTTAAAAATTCATGGATAACAACAATAATTGTGTTTTAGCATTAAGGATCTTGCACACACAGGTGGATTAACTATTACAGCAACATAAGAAATTATTGTATTAATTATCAATGCTGTTAATTTATGGCAGCTGTGGTGTAAGCCTTACACTGAGTGGTGGTCTACTTAATTTGTTAAGCACTGTACATGAGGTAACAGACACAGTCTGTGGGTCTTTATTGAAGTTTTAGAGCTTACTAGAAAAAAAAATCAGCATTTATGGATTACCAGAATGAAATATACAAAATTTTCTGATACTTGTGCAAATTGTCATTTTATTAAGACATGATCTTGCAATTTCAGTATTAAAATGTCTAAAGCACAGCCCATAACCCAGAGGAAACTGGTGCTTTAACTACACATGTGCTGGCACAGATAAGACACTCTTTTTATGGCTGAAAACAGCCGTGACTTCCTGCCAGTTAAACTCTTGGAGGTCTCTGCGAGCTTGTATCGTTCCTCGGTGCATCACCGACAGAGAATGTGAACAATATTTATAGATCGCAGCCAGCAGGAGAATCCCCCAGACGTCAAGCATTGTAGTGGAGTGCAGGCCTTCTTCCACTTTGTATGCAAAGCTGTTGTCTTTTGTGCTTACAAATGGAGTTCCTTTTTGCTGCAACATTGTAAGCAGGCATTATATGTGTTATGTTGGTTGTGTTACTGTATTGCAGGTGCCTAATTATACACATACAGTGACAGTGGTCAGGACAGAGGCTGGACATGCTCTGTACATATGCAGGTAACGCTTTGTAGTAATTCCATCATTTATAAGCTTTAATGATCATCATTTGCAATACATTAATATACAGAGTTGTATTAAGAAATCATCAAGCCATCTATAAGTTTAAATTAGAACATGACCGTGAACAAATTATGACTACATCGTTAATAAGTGATGCATTGTAGGAGCCTCCCTGGCAGGTCACAGATGGTGCAAAGGTTCAGATTGAGGCCAGATCCCACTCGACACAGAACCCATGTGATGAATTTCTTTAACACTGACATGTTACAATCTGCTGGAGGTACATCATTCATAAATTTAATGTAATTTGTAGGTAAATAAGTAAGTCAAATTGAATTTCTGTAGCACCTTTTTAAGATAAGCATCTCAAAGTGTCTCAAATATTTTAAAAAAATGTTTTAAAAAGACAAACTGATTTAAATCATTTATTGTGCTTATAACAGGCTAACTTAAAAGTAATAGCTCATCAAAGAAGCTTTACTGATGATTTATTCATCATTTGTTCACAATAAAACTGTTATACAGAGACGCTACAGTAAATACTCACATCCGACTTACAAAGAATTCAATGTCTGAATGTTTTATTTTCTTAATCTTTTGCTAATAATTTGCTCACAATCACAAATTTCACTTACAACAGATTTGTGTTGGCACTTATCAAACATCCCTAAACATAATGTAAACTGTAGTTCATCATTAACTAAAGTCTTATAAATGAGTTATAGCTGAACATTATTATCAGGTGTTACACTTATAAGCAATAAGGTTTAAAAACAATAATCATGAGCTGTGTGTTTAATGTAGCTTTCTGCGTGGTCGAAGATCTGGTCAATAATGTTGCAGCCAGACAGAGAGATTCACAATTTCAAATAACAACACTATCACAAGACGTTAATTATGAGACTGCGTCCTTAATCTCTCCTTGTCTGCCGCTAGGCAACAGCCATATTTCATTCACATCATTATACTGAGCTTGGAAATGCTCAAACATTGAGCTAATAAACACTCAACTGGTGGCAAAAATATACGCTTACTGGTCACTTCATTGGGTACATCCTTCTAGTATTGATTTAGACCGCCTTTGGCCTTCAGAACTGTCTTAATTGGTTGAAGCACACCCAATGGCCAGATTGCTTCAAGCTGATAGGAAGGCAACAGTAAGTTGCTGTGCTGAACAGCATCTCTGAATGCTGAACCGTGGAGAAGATGGGCTACAGCAGATCTCCTGTTCCACTACATCCCAAAGGTTCTCTATTGGATTTTGATCTAGTGACTGTGGAGGACATTTGAGAACAGTGAACTCATTGTCTTTCAAGAAACCAGTTTGATTTGAGCTTTGAGACGCGGAAGCAGCCATCTGAAGATGGGTACACTGTGCTCATAAATGGTCATTAACAATACTCAGGTAAGCTGTGGCATTTAAATGATACTCAGATGGTACTAAGGGGTCCACGATGTGCCAAGAAAATATCCCCTACACCATTACACTACCACCAGCAGTTTAAATTATTAATGGAAGGCAGGATGGATCCATACTGAATTTTGCAGACTCATCGGAGCAGGCAGTATTTTTCCAGACTTCTGCTGTCCAGTTTTGGTGAGCGTGTGTGAACTGTAGCCTCGGTTTCTTGTTCTTAGCTGACAAGACTGATACCCGGTGTAGACTTCTGCTGCTGTAGCCAATCTTCTCCACGGGTCAGCATTCAGAGATGCTGTTCAGCACAGCAACTTACTGTTGCCTTCCTATCAGCTTGAAGCAATCTGGCCATTCTCCTCTCAACTCTGGCATAAACGAGGCATTTTAACTGAGAAATGCCACTCACTGGATATGCTTTCCTGGTTGCGTAGTGCAATGGTTTATACGGTCGCCTAACAAGCAGAAGATTCCCAGTTTAATTACACGAGGAAATACAAATCCCTTTGGAGCTGCGTCAGGAAGAGTAAAGATCTGCAAAATCAAAACATCCGAAGATACCCACTGTGGCTCTCTCCTGTGACTAAGGGAGCAGCTGAAAGTAGCTTTCACCATAAACCCTAGAGATGGTTGTAGGGAGAAATCCTGGGTGCAGTTTCTGAAGCAACCATGCCACATTTAAAGTCACTTCATTTACCTTTCTTCCTTGTTTTGTGGGCTCAGACTGAACTTCAGCAGGTTGCCTCTATACGTAAATTGATCGAGTTGCTCTCAAGTGATAGACTGATTTGCATTAATCTAATCAGGTATTTGTACCTAATAAAGTGGACAGTTAGCCTAATAATTCTATGTTGTTGTTAATAGAATCCTACGGGTCGAGTTAAAGGTCAACATCAGTCTTAAATAAATTAAAATGGTAAATTTTGTCCTAATGTGACCCAGCAATGCATCCATATCACTGGAGGAGAAGTTTGCATATTCTAAACAGTAAAGTTAATTAGTCTGTTTGTTAAAAACTCCACTTTCCTTTTCTCTTATTATGAAAAACATAAGAAAGTTAGTAATGACAATGTGTATAAAAACCTGAATATCATAAAACAGCATGGAAAAAGAAGAAAAACAAGATAAGGGCAGAAAATCAACACTTCCCTAACAAAAGACATCAGTCGAAGACAAATCTGTGCTGTCTGTCCGATAAGTTCAAAACAAAAGCTAATAAAGTTAAGCTGTAATTCTCAATAATTTTCCTGAAAGAAACCAGTCGCATGTTTTCAACTCCGCCCACAAAGAGCTGCAGGTAGTCATTTTAAGTACTTTTACACAGCAGGAGCTCTTATACATGCCGGGCTCGTGCAGGGCATCATCACTGTGTTCGGTGATGGCATGTTTGTGTAAATGTGACAATACATGCAAGCTACAAATCTGCAGAAGCAAGTAAGTAGAGTAAAACTTTGTAGTTTTATAAGGTGATTTGTGTATGTATCCGTCTCACTGCTGTACACTATGGGGTTAGTGCATCTTTTTTGCCACATCACAATTGATCGTTATCATATTTTTGAAGCGCTCAGTTCACACATCAGGACAGATAACAACAGGGGTGTGAGGGTGTCACTCTGTACTCGTTGTGTCCCCTCGACACCTTCTACATGCATCCGCACTGCATGACTCACATTTTTCTCGTTATTTTGTGATAAGCTGGGACGGAGCCAATTAAGGTGTGTAAAAATGAGTATTTAAACAGCTCCTTTGTTTGTGTGCTGGACAATAGAGCAAAGTCTGGAGCTCCATGAACAAATTAATTCACTGTTTGTTCCCATGCAAACCCTTAAATCCCAGTTAGGTGCCTGTTAATGTTGGGGGGGGGGTTAGTCACCTGGAATCAGTTGGGGTTTTTTGATTCAATATAATCATGCTCTAAGCAGCTGTTAATATTATTTAGTGATGTTAAAAGTCGCATTATTTTGACAGCATTTGTATTATGTGCCGACCTACTTTTGCTCTAATGCATTAGCAGAGCTCTCTCTGGATACTGATTAATATGACTCACGTGTAGTATCAGAACGACGGATGTCACGGGTGTCATCATACTATTACTGACATATTCCCATGGGAAGGTGAATTATTTAATGAGTAGATGTGACTCATCTCTCCCACTGATTTCTTTCTTCTTCTTCTTTTACCTTCTAAACTGTTTTCCACCAGACGTCTTCTTTTAATAAGAAGACTGCGCTCCTCATTTGTTGACCAAAAGTTTACTTTTAAGTAGAGCATGTCAATTAGTGCCAGCGACTTTCTCTTGTCACCTCTGGACATGCAATCTGAGGTTGCCGGAGAAAGGTGCCTAATTTAAGATTCCCATTTATTCTGGAAAAGAATCAAGTAACGCCTTTATTTTCATCCCTTTCATCCCAGCAACTGGCTGACACAAAAGGTCCTGTTTGATCCTGACTAACAGGGTGCAATTAGCAGGAAGGCCCGAGTCTCCTTTCTCCAATGCAAATGTAGCCTCTGAATGTGACTGGACACATGTAAATATGCAATTCATCTGGTTTAGACTCATGTAAATTTGACATCTGATATGAGACCTGAGAGTGGGTCTGACACATGAAATGAGCTTTAATAATGTGGTGAGATGGAACATATTGCGAAGTGTGAAGTCATGTTCAAGCAGTGACTTCGGGGCGGTGAAAAGAGGCCGTTGTTATTCTCTTCTGTTCACTTCCTGCGGAGCAAAGAGACTTCTTCATCTACCCCCCGCTGTAACAGCTCTATTATCGTATCGTTCAATGTCATGATCGTTACTGAAGGTGAAGAGGGGCTTTTTTTTTTTTTTTTGCAGTAAACTGGACAATCACAGTAGGGCTTTCTCAGCGGTGGTAGTGCATGGTCGATACCTTTTCTCGAGGATAACACTGCTTGTGTTTTTTTCTTCTGAAGGCAGCAGTCGCTTCCTCTGAACCTCCAGCATTTACATTATCTCCTCCCATGCATGAGAAGCAATGTGAAAGAGGTATCTTTTAGCTACTCTCTGTCCTGTTATATTTATTTTTAAATGGGTCCCTTCATCAGCACCTATGGTGTGATGGGTTCACTCAGCTCAAGCACTTAGATGTGACTGAGAGCGCTGAGGGAAGGTTACAGTAGCTATAAGCCATTCCCACTGCTTGCAGACTAAAGAAGAATTAGTTGATGAAAAAACAAACAAGAAAATAAATACACAAATCCCAGGCATCTCTTTCTCTTTGGAAATCACGGCAGCAATGACACAGTGGAGGAGTTCCATGGTATCTGAGCAATTCACCAAACTAAGCAACAGAGCTCAAAGAGAGGTCATCATCAATCAGTTGTTCTCATATAAATATTAGAGGAGGTTTGTTTTCTAGAAAGTGCTAATTTTAACACATGCTGCGCTATGATACACTAACAATAAGGATAATTTATGGTGAGTATTTTTTTTACTTCACGTAGTTGCAGTTTCATTAATTATAATTTAGCTATTAAACATGACAAAATAAAAGATTTACCTTGGAAATATAAAAATCACAAACAACCCCGCATCCATAAAATTGGGGATTCTGTTTAAAATGTAAATAAAAACATATTTCATAGACCCATATTTTATTTACAGTGTAACACAGAAAATATATTACATTTATAAACTGAGAAAATGTACCATTATAAGAAAAGTATTAGTTCTTTTTTAATTTGATGGCAGCAACATGTCTAAAAATATTTGATTTGGGGGCAACAAAAGGCTGCACAAGCAAGCACTACAAAAATTAATCAGCTGGAGGAAATCTTTGCTACTAATTGGGTAATTTGCAAAAGGTCAGTGACACGAGTTATTATAAAAAGAGCATCTTAGAGAGGCAGAGCTTCTCAGGTGTAAAGATGGACAGAGGTTCACTGATCTACAAAATACTACATCTACAAATTGCTAACGAACTACAGATCAGTGTTCCTCGCTACAAAACTGCAAAGACTTGGAATATAATGTACAGTCATAATATCATCATCAAGATTTTGAGAATCTGGAGAAATCTCTGCGTGCAAGGCTGAAACTCAGTGTGGGACACCTGTCATCTCCGGGCCTTCGGGTAGCACTGCATTTGAAAAAAAAGCTTGATCATGCAAAGAAGGAAAAGAAGAAGCCAAGTGTGAAGCAGCAATGACAATCCAGAAAGGCCAGGCTTCTCAGGGCCAAAGCTCATTTAAAATCGACTGAGGAAAAGTGGAAAACTGTTCTGTTGTCAGAGAACTCATTTTTAAATTCTTTATGGAAAATATGGAGTAAAAAGGAGAAGGACCATCTGGCTTGTTAACAGCACTCAGTAAAAAAGCCTGCATCTCTGATGGTATGCGGGTGCATTAGTGCATATGGAATTGGCACCTGAAATCTGCAACGAGATCAATGCTGAGAGGTATACACAGGTTTTACACCAACATATGCTCCCAAACAGACAAAGTATTTTTCAGGGGATGACTATTTCAGCAGGATGATGCTAAATTGCATGCTGAATGGCTTCATAGTCCAAGAGATTGAAGCGGACAGCCTGGAGTCCAGACCTTTCAACAACTGAAAACATTTAGCGCAGCATGAAAGGAAAAGCACCTAGAAACCCAAAAGTCCACCAGCTGGTCTCCTCAGTTCCCAGACATTTATGCACTGTTGTTAAAAGAAGAGAGGATGCTGCACAGTAGCAAACATGGCCGTGTCCCAACTTTTTTTTACAGTGTTGCTATCAAATTCAAACTGAGCCAAAACGGTACATTTTCTCAGTTTAAACATTTGATATGTGTTTTGCAAAGCACTTCATTGTGTTTATATTCGCATTTTTCATAGATAACCAAGATGTTTTGGAATTGTGGTTTCTGCTATCTCTGTCTAATATCTCTTTTTGTTTATTTATTTTCTTAATTGTTATGCAAAACAGTGTCATCTTTGGTCATGTTTATCTCCTGCACGCTTTTAAATGCATTATGATTTAAGTAAAGGAACCTCAGTGACTTTTCTGACCCTGTCAGCAGCACTGACAGTCCGCCAATGGACTACAGTGGACCATTTTCAAAATTTGTATTTATTTATTTTTTGCTGCACCAGCGACTACCAAGAATGACTCTGTTAGGCGGTCAGAAAGGTCACCAGGATCTGTCGGCTTTCATGTTCATGTTTTAGCTCTTTTGGAAGGTCAACAGACTTTTAAGCCCTGAGTTCAGACCTGGATAAAGTGACTGGTGTTGTAGACAAACCAGCTGAAGCTTACACAGGTTGTTATATTTAGGTATATTTGGAAGTTTTTGGTTAGATAAAAAAAGAGGTAGTGATTTAAGAAAGAAGACAAACATACCTGTTAAATAAATCAAAGGAACCCAGTATATTTAAATTGAGTTTTATTTATATAGGACCATTTCTTACAGTTATCTCTAAGGCATTATTTATAAAATAATGCATTTCATCTCAAAAAACCTAAAAAACAGCACACAATTTTTTAAAAAGAACCTGGACCCCATAACTGCAGATTGGGAACATGGTGATCTGCAGATAGGACAAGGCACAAACTAGAGGAAAGAGAGGACAAAAAGTTAATGACATGCAACAGACATGCATGTCATTAAGGAGAGCGGCTCTGCAGGATGAGCTGGTAGCAGCAGGGATGGTTTGGGGTCATCTGATCCAGCTCATACTAGAAGCAAGAAAGAAACAAAGAAACAAAGAAACAAAGATTTTTTTAAAAAAGGTATGGGGTCCATGGATCAGTAGACTGATAGTTGAAGGTGCTTCCTCCCCTTCAATTTCTGCTTCTAGAAACTGTTCTAGGAACTGCAGTCTGAAAGCAAAGTGCTCTATTGGGATAATTCATACGATGTGATGTCTTTAAGATACCATCGGGCCTAATCATTGAGGTCTTTGTATGTGAGAAGAAGGATTTTAAATCATTCCGGATGTACAGGGAGCCAATAAAGAGAAGTTAATATTGGAGAAATATGATCTTACCCTCTAGTCCCTGTTAGTACTCCCAGCTGCAGGATTTCGGAACAACCTGAAGGCGTTTCAAAGAGCCACTGGGACGTCCGGCTAATAAAGGTTTACAATAGTGCAGTAACAAAAGCATCACTCTGAGACGACATGTTCCTAATTTTGACAGTATTGCACTTGAGCCGGTGTCATGTGGCTTCTTTTATTTCAATGACATGCTCAGTCACTGGAATAAAATGTAGTGACTGCCAGTGTTAAATATAGTGGGACGAGGCCACTAGCTCAAATAACCTACGCTTAATGCAGATCAACAGGTAAAAAATTATCAGACCTATCACCCATCGAGGTTACAGTCACCACCATGACCCTGTTGGTCCAACTTGCCGTGAAATTGTCAGTCGGTATTTCTTTTTGCTTTGATATGGAACAATTTGATGAAATTGTCACCTTTGCCTCAGTAAATTCAGAGGGTTGTTTGCAGTAATACCCCTCTATTATATGCTTTTATACTTCTTTCCCTCAAGTGACTCATTCATCCAACTTTTGTAATAGAAGATGTGTAAAGGCCAATGAGAATGCTCAAACCAACAAATGATAAATCAGCGTTGTTTGTTGACTACTTGGCGTGTTTTAGAAATGTGTTGAAGATGGTTTGGCAAAGGGATGTGAAGTGTGTTCATTCATGGGTAAAAACAGTTGGGTTTGCAATTTTTTGTAACGAAACAGGATCACAAGTTAATGTTGTCATGCTGAGAAAATTAAAGGCTGATTTCTCGAGATAATGACGCAACTGATCACGGGAAAACTAATTCTGCTTTGTCTCTGGGATCGCGGTAGCTATGAAGACGTGTAATTTCCCCGTCTAATTACCAGTGAAGTTAACTTTTGCAGCAGCATCACAGAAGTGTACGTGCACATAAAGTTACTGTACAGCAGAGAATAAATAAGGAGGGTCGATCTGAAAGTGTTAACACAACACGGTTTCTGCTTGTGTCAAAAAATTAACTGTAGTGCAGTCTGGCACTGAATAAATGACACTCCTTCATTTTTAAGTTAAACCAGTTGCTCCAGTTTACTGGATGCCATCTGTGCAGGTCAGCATGAACTATACCATGATCAGGAAGGATGGGACACTTACAGCACACTTGATTTAACTTCTATTTATCATTGTTCCCATCAATGATAAATAAGAAAACATATCAAAGTAGAAGCTGCCGCCTGCTGTGTGTCTGTCAGCAGCACAGATCCATGGACAGCAGCAAGGATGTTCATTTTTTGTCATCTGCATGTGCGAGAAAGAGAATGTTTTACAAATCCACCCTTATTTGTGAAGATAAGCACGCCTTTATGCCTTTATGCAAAGCAAAACCACACTCGCTTGATTAAAGTGAAATCATGATAAATAACCCTTACCCATGAATCATACATCAACAACAGCCTAAATTTATGCATTATCCATGAAGCTAACGATACAGAAAAGGAGAAAATTGTTATTGTTAGTATTTTTAAAGCCTCCTTCGTCCCATCCAGAAAAACAGACAAAAACAAAATGTATAAAGGATCTTTAGGATCTTTTCAGAGCATCTCATGTCATATTATGTGTCATATTCCCCAGGGCATCACAGCAGCTCAGACTTGGTATAAAATGATGAAAATTAGATTTATTATTCCACAATTAAATAAACCGTGCATCGATATCTTAAGATAACTAGATAAATTAGCTTGTCATCATAAGATAGCAGAAAAAAATAACTGAAGGCATGGCTGCTCTCATTTCCTGTAGCGTTAAACAGAAGCAGTCATAAGAAATTTGTGTTTTGGATTTGGATACAAGTGTGAGGTTCACACATATATTCTTCATGAAAAAAAACCACTGTCCTTTTTCATTTCATTACATATTATTTCTATGCATCACCACTTATTTCCGTGAGCCCTTCTGTTGGCTTTCTTTTAAACTATAACAGCACAACTGCGTTTTCACTCATCTCATTAAAACCTAATCATTCATGCACAAAACATAGACATTTTGTGACTGATTGTATAAATGCTAAAAAATAAAATTCAGGATTTTTTAACAGTTGTTTTTGTTTTAGAGTTTTTGTTATTTTTACATCCAAAAGTAATATCCCAGCAGGACCTCACAAATCGGAAAACAGTTTTACTTTATCTGTGATTTTTGTTATCTTTCCAAGATAATAAAATTCTTATTCGTATTGTTCACTCCTTTCTAAATCTCTATTGCTCATTCACAATTACAAAAAAAAATGGATTTAGATGGATTGATAAGTAGGGCCAGCACAGAAACTCTTTAAACCTGCTTTCTTTCTAATGGCCACCAGGGGGCAAAAAGACCTCCATTCCCGACTTCAGTAAACACTTACCTGAGGGCTTTATGGCTCTGTTACACCAGAGTAAAAACAAGGCAGCAACCTCCTTGCAGGTAGAAAAATTGGGTAGATGAATTAAACTTTTTAGCTTTTGGAGACCGATTTTGAAAGTAGTTGTGGAAATCAAGTTGTTGCTCAGAGGTTAAGTGTGCAGCACCCTCAGCCTCCTGGTGACCAGTTTCAGTTGCAAGGTGATTGCAAACATCCCCTGGTGGGAGATAGCTTGGTTCCAAATAATCCCAACTGGGAATGGATTCTTCCTCAAACAGATTGGTGATGGTTTGACAGTAATTGCCATCTAATTTATAAATGCAGATGGACTGCTGACAGGTTGCAATCAATCTGAGTCCATCGGTACTGATTAGCTCAACTCATCTGCATCATAGTTAAGTTAGTTTAAGTTTGTGTTTATTGTGAATTGTATGTATCGATTGTATGCACATGGCAATAGATTTGCAATTTCCATCACAGGTAATCAGTGTATTATTATAATCAGATCACATGTAAATGCCAACTTGAGCCCATTCAATAGGAGACTGACAGCAAGTGACTGATATGGTTTTGTGACTATTACTGGATCTCAACCTTCAAAGCAAGCATTTAAAGATCGTGGCCATGGTCTCCAAATGCTATTTTCACCAGCATGACTTGCCTGATGGCTTTGGACTCAATAGCTACTTTCAGATCTTGTTGAATATTAATTATAAAAACCATTTTGTAAAAAGAAAGATCGATAAGTCTCAGCAGATCTGTTTTCAAAACACTAAGATGACGAACAGTGGATGACACCAAAGTGGCCATCTTTTATAATGTATGAGGTCATTCTTGAAAAACAAAACACCTTGACCCTTTGTTTACATTTGATTCGGCTCATAACGGTCTTCGTGTCTGAATAAATGTAACAATAAACAGTCAGGCATTTACAAAATGTCTTGTGCCACATTCATTCATTCACATGGCAACTTATTCTAAGTTTATCGATCAAACACAAACACCACTGGATGCATCTGGGCTCCAGTGTTGCCCAGGGACACTTCGACTTCTAGTCTGGATTGAACCACTGACAACATTTCACAGCATTTTAGGAGCCACGCTACTGTTGCTGCTTCGAGCAGTAACCTATTTCACACCAATATTAATAATTTGCTTGATAATATTGCTCTCAAATTGTTTTCCTCCACTCTCATATTGCAGAATTAACTAAAAATATTCTGTCATACAGACAGAATATAAATATATAAATAAAAATCAGCGATTCAAAGATTTTCACGACCTGGCTTCAGACAGCCGAGTGGGTGCACCCTCACAGCAGTGCAAGGTTACAGATTTTCTGATCAAGGACTCAAAGTAGACACCTGAGTCTGCTGAATGTTTTCCACACTTTGAATAAAACTTCAGTTCCATCACTTTGCTATTATTGTATTGTGTGTTTACCCTGTGCGTATTTGTTTATTTGCAAGTGAACATTTTTCCAGGGATGTGTAACATGCAATGTTAGTACGAACGTCTCACAATGGGGTGCTTAAAGTAGTTTATCATGCCCAGTGTGACACACAGGAGCTGGATACAGTGCTGTCAGTGATCATGTAACAGTGACTCTTGTTGAGACTTTGTCTTACCACATGAATAAGGTTGTAGTACTTCCTGCTGCAAAATGAGCTTGAACATGTGGGCCCACTGGGAGTTAAGATGTCAGTATTGATTGGATAAACGTCCAATCTCTGTTAACTTTAAAAAGGACAGCCTTTATCAGAAGTAAATCTACTTATTCAGCTACATAAATAAGCCAATCAATTATGTTGGCGATATCAATAGATGAGGGAGAAAAAAAATTAGTGAAGCGCTTTAGTCCGTGGAGGATCAAATCTTGACAAACAACATTTACATGTTAAAAAATGCAAATTATAATCAAATCTTTCAACAAAGTAAACACATACTGTCCCTTATGATTCCATCTGTGTATTTTTTTTTTCAGATAAATATTCACTCCTCAGTGTGTGAAACAATCTGTAGTCCAGCCACTGCTCAGCCTGCTAAGAGAATTCATTATTTGTCACTGGCATCAGAGGTCACAACACTGAATCTGGGATGGTGCTCAGGGAAGATAACAAAACTCAAGCAGAGCTGCTGGGTGTAATTTAGACAAATATGTTGTGTCTGATGTGTCAAGGTATGGCACAGACAGTGTCACTTGTCCAGAAGGACCTCAATTTACGTTCCAAAGACTTTGTCTTGTAGTGCTTTATTTTATTTTATTTTTTAAAGAGGATTATACACTGCCGCTATAGCCACAATTTGCAAGCTATCACTTAAAAACTGCACTCATTCATGTGCACAAGATGGATAGCTAGTGCTTGTCCTCGTGTGGGCTTGCATGCTAATTGTGGTTGCCAAGTCACATAAACGCATGCAAATTGGTTTTCTACATCATATAAGCACTCAGCGTAATCACATGCTTTACATATGAAAAGTTCATCCAAGCCCTTTGGTTTAGAAGCAATTTTCAAGATAAAAGAGTGTATGTTTAGCTTATGCTGGTGTTTGATGAACGTCTAAGTATTCCTAGGTTTCTTGTGGATTAGGTGGATGTCTACGTGTTTGTTCTGTTAATTCCACCTTTTTATTCTCTGCAGTGTCTCGGGCTAGCACTGCTCAGGTATCGGCTAATATTGTTGATATATTGATGTAAAAATTATACTTACAGTTCATTTTGTTTCTTGTTTCATCCAATCAAGCAACAAGCTGAGCTAGCATCCAATAGTCTTGTATATTTGAGGATCTACATCAAAGAACTACCGGCATTCGGCGCCTTTGAAGTCCAACTGCTCTTTTTCACCACTTCAAACAGAATACGGTGATGCCGAGTGAGGACAGGAGCCAAATGCCAATGTTTATGGATTATTTACCAAAAGTTGCAGTTTTAATTAGAAACACACGAACCTGCTTGCAGCCTTCAGTCAGAAGTGATTGTACTATGGCCAGAGTAGCAGGTACTGGCTCAGAAATCTTACTGTGAATGAAGAATAACACTGCATCACAGTGGGAAATCCTTTAAATATCTATCACAGGCATAAACTGCTCTGCTTTTATCCTCAACAAACCCCGAAACAAAGCAGATAACAGTTTAGCCAGGAAGCCTAGAACATTGCCTTTTTCATTATTTGCCATTCATTATTATTTGCCAGAGGATTTAACTTTATATTGTGCACTTAAATGTTCAAACACCTCTCTGTTAATGGTTGTGTAGTATCACAGTTTGTCTGAATGCTCAAGCATTAACGGTAGCTTTTGAAGCACTATCTACAAAACCATTAGCACTTGGAGCCAAAGCACTGGCTCGAACTAAATGCTTTACATTTATAGAATAATTTCTGCAAAGCTTCACTCAGATACCTCACTTCAGGCAACACTTTCAACACTACCTAGCTACAATATTGCAATATGATGTGGAGGATAAACAACTTTTCTCCTTATTTGTATTAATAGTGTGTTTTATTCAGATGGATTTTTCTGTGTACACAGTTGTTTACTCACTTTTTAAAAAAAAAATTGCTATGCCCTGCACACAGATGAGCCACAACCAGTTCTGTTTTGCATTTATACACACTAACTCATTGGGTGGTTAGTGCTTCATGCGCTTATTAAAATGATAGTTTGTAGGTAATTATGGAGGCAGTTATATTTTACAAGAGCTTAATGAGTTTTGCAGCAATTTTATGCTTTTGCAACATGTAAACTGTTTTGCAGGTTTGGAGAAGGGTTTTGTTGGTGGTTATTTTAAATTTAGGCATTTTAAATGAAGAAAGAAAGACTGCAATACGAGATGCTTAAACACTCAGCTCCTCTTTTTGTCTCTCACTGGGATGCTGAAACTTTCAATATTGCTCCCGTCATGCTCTGTGGGCTGAAATTTTAAAATGCAGCGTTTCTGTCTCAGTCTATTCTACTGAAACAATCAAACTACACTCTCATAAAAAGTGTACACTAAAGGTCTATTTCTGTCTCTGCAGTTACAATCTATGTGTACATCTTTAAGGGCAAAAGTTTGTATGCTTCAGTGCAATGTAAGGATCACACCTCTTCTTCTTTTTAAGGTGCAACATCAGGAGACAATTGGTCAAAAAGAAATTAGGAAATTTGCTCTTAGATTTAAAGTTTCTGCTGTGTGGTTTAAATCAGAAAAAAATAATTTGATGTATTCCGACTTGTTTAACTCGTGTATACCAGCAGCGTGGCGCAGTAGGGATCGCAGTAGGTGTCTTTTCCCTGTGCCTGGTAGTCAGAAGAACATTCACAAGCAACTCGTGTTTCCCTTTTTAGATAGCATGCTTAACGTTATCATTTCAAATCAATTTATAATTAGTTGTACTGTTTCAAAAGGTTGTAGCTTTCTGTTTTAGACATTTCCAAAACATTGAAGACCAATAGTTCTTACAGTAGTGTCTGCTTCCCACTCCTTGTTACACATTTTACCCAAACATTTACCGAACTGAGTTTATTTTGGAGTCAGTATTTGGAGGAGCAGCATAGTTTCTGTAGGATTTATTCAAAAAATAAATGAATATTTTTACTATTGTGAAATATTCAGGCTCATGGAATAAAGAAACTGGAAAAAAAAGTTGCTTTCACTCTTCAAACACTCAATATTCAGCTATGCCTCCTCTTTCTCAAAACACAAACATCTAAGACAGAGGGATTATAGCCTTTTGAGCTGTGACCCACAGCAGCTGTTTGAAGCTGCTTTCACTTTAAACTCTAAAAATAAACACCCTTTACTCGCCGACGCTGAAACCAACATGTTAAAAAACCGCCAGTTCAACGATAGGCCTCCAGTAACATGTTCATTCTGTGTGCCTTCTTCCTCTTCGCAGAGATCCGTGAGGCTTTCAAAGTATTTGACAGAGATGGGAATGGCTTTATCTCTAAGCAGGAGCTGGGGATGGCCATGCGCTCACTGGGCTACATGCCCAATGAGGTGGAGCTGGAGGTTATCATCCAAAGACTTGACATGGATGGTGCGTCTCTCTTGCTCTCTCTGCTGCAATTATTCCAACATGTGAGCTGCGTTAATGACTCGTCTGTTTCGCTTGTTTCATCAGGCGATGGCCAGGTTGGCTTTGAAGAGTTTGTCACATTACTTGGTCCTAAACTCTCTGCTGCTGGAATGCCTGATAAGTTCAACGGAGCAGACTTTGACTCAGTGTTTTGGAAGGTATGCACAGTCCCATAATCACCATCAATAAAGTTTAATCTAGTCATTTGAATATCAAGCCCTCACAAACTACACCCCAGTCAGATAACTGCATCACATATTGTGGTCACCGGTATCCTCATTCCTTACAATCAGGAGTATAATCAAATTAATTACTCTAATATCTGATTTCTATAAAATATTTATACACTGCTGTTTATTGCTGACCTGCAATTTATGTGCATCACTGAGAGGCATCGAGGCAGAAGTTCTTCCTCTGCTAATTAGACCTCTCCTGGTGTTTTCTGTTTTCCCAGTGCGACATGCAGAAACTGACTGTGGATGAGCTGAAGAGACTGCTTTATGATACTTTCCGTGACCACCTCACTATGAAAGACATTGAGAACATCATCATGACTGAGGAGAACCACCTGAACAGTCCAGAGTCCCATGTGGACATTGATAGTATGTCTTATAATATAATTTTTATAGTATTTCATACATTTCTAAAGCTCCACCGACGCAGTTTTGTTCTCTCTCTTCTTCCCTTTCTTTCCGCAGCAAGCCCAACACAACAGGAAAAACACACTTGCGTGCGTAAAAGCCTGATTTGTGCCTTCGCCATTGCATTTATCATCAGCGTCATGCTCATCGCAGCGAATCAAATGCTCCGCAGAGGGATGAAGTAAATACGAGATGCCTGCTGGTTACAAACGGATTTACAGACAGACAGGGAAAATGCAAATGTTAACCAAAATACTTTATCATTTTGGGTTTTATTCACAGCTGACACCCTCGATGATGCAATCATAGCGTCGCTCTGATATGGATAAAATGATGTCATGCAGTGGTTCTGTGTGACCACTAATCGTAGTACAGACAATAGAGAGAAAGGTATTTCAAGGGCTGATTGTTATCCAAAACAAGTCACATCTCATTCATTAAGATTGCTGATGTTTGCTGAGATTAGACAGAAAATCAGGCTCCAATACTCCAACATTTCAGAGTGCAGCAAGTGTTGTAACAATAGCTGTGCTTTGTCAGTGCATTTAATGTTGCTCTCAAGAACCCTGCCATTTGGAGTGCACCAAATAACGACAGCACCAATGATAGTAATAAAGCAATACAAAAGCGGGCCACATACTCCGTAATTTCAAATCGAGCTAAAAACATAAGGACAAATCACTGTGCGCTGCATGCTGTGTCTCTTATGTCTCTGTTTACTGTAGTGTGTCACGACTTTCAACTTGCATCAGGTCTAACAGACTTAACCAGCACCTTCTGCGATCTAAAAATACCAAAAAAAGAGCCCCTCAAATTCAAAACACAAAACTGGACTACTAATGGATGTAGCAGTCTGTCTGTCGGTCAGTTAGATTTGATTGGTTCACCCCTTTTATCCAGCTTGAAATATTTCCATGAGTGTTGCACATCATTCATGGCACCCATGAATGGCAGTGCCCTGTTTTGTTTTTTCTCTGCTATTTGGTTGATATTTCTGCTCAGTTTTTGTGACAGATAAACCATAAATGGGTGCGCTGCATTAGCATTAGCATGCTGTCACTCTCACTAAGATCATGCTGCTAAGCTAACGCTAGCATCGGAGTGCTGCTGTACAGTTTCAACAAACTGCTACAATGCCTGAGCTAAAATATTGTCATGTTACATTTATTTTAAGACCACCACAGAGAGTTTCATGAAATCATTCAAACTGTCAGGTTTGTTTCTTGTCCCACTTTGCCACAAACTTAAACCATGCATTCGCTAACTTGTAGCTTCAGCTTCTAACAAAGACCTCAATTTGAATCAAAATTAAGGCACATTATATTTAAACAAATGGACAAAAAGAAAATGTGAAAGCATCCAAATTTTTGCATTAAGAGGCAAAAACCGGTCAACAAGCACAGCAACTGGATTCACAGCTCAAAAGAGAGGTTGTGATCCACAACCGCATGTTATGTACGCTAGTCAAATTATCAGTGGAAGAAACTCTGACAGGCCTGTTTCAAAAGAAATGTCACACTTTTTTCACGGTTAATTATTTTTGCTTTAAAGCTCAGAAGAAGCTTTCTTGGCTGAGCAGACTGAGATTGCTTTCTAAAGCAAATTGATGTTTTGTTAGCTGTAATGTGAAACAACTGTAGCTGAAGAATTAAACTTAAGTAAACTCTGAATTAAAAGTGTGTCAGAAAAGGAGATCACAAAATTCCTCAAATACACCAGACAAGAGTGTGTGCGTGGGTTTTATGTAAAAGCTCCAGATACAAAGAGAAATACTGGTATCTTGATGTCCAACCAAACGAATAACATCTTTTATATCCATAGCCTGCCTGCAATACATGCACATGCTGCATGTTTCGAATGTGCGCATCTGTAAGACGCATCAAAATCATAACGAGGCACTAAAAGACATTTGAGTAGCTGTATGACACGAGCTACCAGCTATAAATAAATCAGAAGAAGTTTAGAATTTAGATAAAACTAAATAATAATTGTATTTATAGCAAATAAGTATGAAGTAATTCAAGCTGCAAACTTGCATGTACATTAGATTAGAAGTAAATGTGTGTTATATGTGTGTGAGATTATTGAAATCTGGTGTAAGTGTTCAAATAATTATGCAATTTGTAAAGTGATCATTGCAAAAAAAAAAATCTCAGTATTTGACATTTTTCTGTAAATGTCGACTTTTTTGTGGACGTGCACAGTATTACAGTTTTTCGCAATTGTTAAGACACGTTTCTTGGCAATTTCTGTCATCTAACAATACAAAACCCAGTTTATAAACTACAAAAACTGAAAGTTAGACAAGTCTCCTCTGGCAAAAGCTAGCTATATGACTATCATGACTCTGATGAATATGTCACACTAAGAAAAATCCAACTCAATGTTCAGAGCACATATCTTCAGAAAAAGGTCAATCTGTCTGTTCTACAAATTGTACAAATGTATACATTCACCGGCCACTTTATTATACACAACTGTTATACTGTTTCACACAGCTGTCTTATCAGCAAATCACATGGCAGCAGTTCAGTACATTTAGGCATGTAGATATGGACAAGACAATCTGCTGCACTGAGCAAGGAAATTTATTTAAATGACTTTAAACATGGCATTTTTGCTGGTGCCAGATGGGCTACTCAAATGGCCTCCAGAGTCACCAGATCTCAACCCAACCAATCATAGCTGTGTATCCAACAAACGTGCAGCAACTGTGAGATGCTTTCATGTTAATATGGACCAAAATCTCAGAGGAGCGTTTCCAGCACCTTGTTGAATCTGTGCCATGAAAAATTAAAGCAGTTCAGAATGCAAAAGAGGGTCAAACCCTTTACTTGCACCGTGTGACTAATAAAGTGACCATTTCCTGTAAATGCACTGACTATTCAGTAAACAATATTCAAGAATTTGGTGGCCACAGAGAACATGATGAGTGTGGTTTGAATTCTTTGTCCTGCTCCACTTTCTACTCATAATTACCGGCTGTGCAATCTGACACAGCTTAAACTGAGTAAATAACATAATTAACAGCAAGCCTGAACAATTTTGAGTTGTTTTTAGGAAATGTGCTTAACCTCTGTCTCCTGCGGTTCCCGTTAAGCATCACAAGTGTATCGGTGCGAAAATGTGAGTGAGAGTGTATTTAGGAGTAAACTAGAACTACAAATTGCATCTAACTTTGTAAAAGAAAACGTTTTGCCAGGAGAGCAATTCATTTAATACTAGATTTAGAAAACTGTGCATTTGACACAAAGAAACGAAGCGTGTGTTTTATCAATTCAGAAAAACTGTAGAATACTAAATACTTTGCAGTATGCTGTGAACAGTAATTTGACATATCATAAAAATGTTGTTTTCTGGCTTTTACATGGACCACCAAAACAACATATTGTTTAAAGTATAACATGGTTATATTTTCTTACTTGGAAAGTAATACATTAAATCTATGTGGATTTATTATGAATGTAAGCATAATGTTTTGTAAAAAAAAAAAAAAAAAAAGAAAAGAAAAAAAAAGAAAAAATAATTTTAAAAAGAGGGGAAAAAATTAGGTTTCAGATATAATTTTCCAGTTTGACTGGACATTCAGATAAAAGTTTTTGCATGTATTTACGCCATGCACACAACTTTTTTTGATTATTTGTCATTTTTCTGAATGTTTTCTTTAACAAAGTAACAAACAATATTCTATATATTTTTTTCTTCCTCTTTTTACCTTAAAGTTTTATGAAAGCTATATCAGAGTGAAAGTATATACTACTGAGAGTCATACTGGCAATAAAACTGATATTTTTTCCGTATATAGTAGCTGTTTATGTAAAAGAATTTAAAAAAACTATTTGTATGACATCACATTACCTCTCCATGAACATATCATGTAAAGTATGGGGTTTTATGTGAATGTAAAATATAGTTACTGTGCCAAATCTTAACACGTGTGACAAATATTGTGTCCTATTCTGTATGTTACTGTGTTTCGATTAACAGATTTGTGTAAATTTTGTCAACAGATTGTTAAAAATGTTCAATTTAAATGTAAATTTAATTTTGACTGTCAAGGTTTTCTGTTCTGTGCCTTTTGCAACTTGGAGTTTTAAAAGCTGCACTTTCATGAAACTGAAGTAAAGACGTAAAAAGATGGGAAATCAATCACATGAATACATGGCTTGAAGGAAAAAATGATACAAGATCTATTTTTAATAGGTGTCATAATAAAATATTAAGTATTTCTGTTTTATCTTTATCACTCCTCTGTTCTTAATACAATATCCTGCTGTTTTTATTTTGTTTTTTCTGTAACTGTTACTGCACATGTAGAGGTTACTGCATCAATTATACACTTATGTAAGTGATGTCTATAGATGCATGTAGTCCAATAAAAACAAGTGCATTTAAAATAAGAACACTGTTTTCCTCTTCTTTTTTTTTATTTCAATTTAAAAGATGTAAGACATCATAAAAGTAGAAAGAGTTATTGTGGAATTTATCCACACAGTAAACTTGTAACTTGGAGGTCAACAAGAAAATTAGGAGCAGATCTGGATGATCTGAAAACATCTAAAGATTCTGAATTTATCTTGTTTTTAGACACTTCACATTCGAGGAGAGAACAGCTGCCATGTTTCCTTGTAATCAGCCCCTTTTTCACTGCTTTTTTCTTGGTAAATTGTTTTGTAGCTTGGTCCCGCCAACAACTATCAATAATGTGATTTAGAACAACACAGGAGTGTCCACACTGGATAACACAAGCAGCAATGTAGCAAAAGGACTGGAATGTCAATGACATTCAGACATGGTAACCTTTACTGAGGTGAAGCTGTGGGACGAGAGTTAAACTCTTTTCCAAATCTGAGGTGAGACAAATAACCACCAGTGGGAGCAAAGGATACTTTGACTGACATACAGTTACAAGTCCTTAATTTATTGGACACGATTTTTGTAGTTTTGCCACAGAGGATGGTAAGCTAAGAATCAGGATGTGATCGAAGTGCAGAGTTTCCGCTTTAATTCAAGAGGTTTTTACAAAAATGTTGCATCAGTTAAAGAGTTACAGCCGTAATTATATGTAGTTCCTGATATTAAGATGCTTAAAAATAATTGGACAGTTGACTGACCAGGTGAAGCCTGTTCCCATGTTAATTCATAACAAATGAAATGGACATAATATCTGAAGTTTCTTCCAAGTGTTTATATATGTTTGATGCCTTTTCACTGTATTTTATTTTGCTCTAAGTTGATCAAAGAGATAGCAAAAACTACAAGTGTCCAAATCTACAATCTGATTCATTCTTCAATGGAAGAAATACACTGGTCAGCTCAGCAACACCAAAAGGCATAAAAAGATCACAAAAGACAACTAAAGTGCATGATGACAGAATTATTTCAATGGTTAAGAAAAACAACTTCACAGATGGCAATTTCCCAGGACTGTAAACTCTGTATATCCCAGTCTCCTACACTCTCCAACATTTGTTTTATCTGATGTCATTGAGAAAGTTAAGTCAAATGTTTCCACACAACTGTGTTAACTCCTAAGAAACAATTTAAGTTTACTTGAGTCATTTGTCCCATTGTAATGCAATACTCCGTTTTGTATTTCTTAAGAGTTTCTCACTTGGATGGAACCACTTTCCTTAAGTAAATCCAAAGAAAAAGTTTTTTGAGTTGACTGTATGTCATTGAAATAATACAAATGACACAAACCAAAGAGGATTCCTTAAAAACAACAATAGATAGAGGATCTTTAGGTTAAACAAGCCTGATCCACGGAATTCCCACCCAACACCTCAACAGAGTCAAAGGATTTGCAATATCCCTGTGCCAGACACCACAGCACACTGCACAGAGGACCTGTGCAAGGTTGGGGACCTGGACTCCTCTGAGTGCAGTCTGCCAACAACACATGTGCATGTTTAACATGCATACATGTGATGCATAGGGGATGGGGGTCTTTCCCTGACATGGTCAACTTGCATCAGCTAGGCAAAAGCAGGACGCCACATCCCTAACCTTGCCACCACCACCGTTTCCCTAATAGGATCCCGTGGTAGCCTCAAGCACAAGGGAGGCCTACACAATATTAGGCAGGTGTTGTTAATGATGAGTGACTAGTGTACATTTCAGCATAATCTGAGCAAAGAATATTAAATACTTGAGGGTTTTAAAACCCCCCAAAGACAATTAGAAAGATATTAGTCACAAATCCAAGGGATTTGCACGATGCTTACTAAGAAATAAATTAACAAAGTTTCTGACTATTAAAACTTTCATTATAAGATTCAATCCAGTTTTTCACTTCATCGTCCATATTGTTTTGAAAATTTAATTGTGTTTTCTAGTGGCTGGGTTAGTAATAAAAATGAAGCCATGAGATCAAGGAATCCCCCATGATGCAGTGCAGAATTAAAACCATGCAAAAAAAAAAAAAAAAGGTTTCCATCTGCTCAGCAATCATTCATTCCCTTTGGGCCCACGTGATATCAAATGTAACTCCTCAGAGGAGTCTCACTTTAAGGGCACTCTGTGACTTATCAGTGCAAAAACTGCATCAATTACCCTGATGTTGTACAGTTACTGTTCATCTCAGATTTTGTTTTGAAATATATGCAAATACTTTCCTCATCTAAAAAAATAAATTTATTATTCAAATGAAAAACAGCAACAAACAACAAGTGAAATCTTCCTTTCATGCTGAAAATCCTTAAAAAACTAAAATAATATTCGTATTCTGTACCAGTCCTCTTTTTATTAATGTTAGGTATTGGCTTAGCAGTCATCTGAAGCCTCAAAGTGAATGTCACTCAACCCCACTCAGTGTTCATGTTGACTTTCCACCCGCCTGGAGGAGGGGGTTGAAGCGAGGGCGGTAGGTCAGGAATGGAGAGGAGCTGCTGAAGTATGCCATTTTCTGCTTGACTTTCCTCACTGTCTTCCTCGTTTTTTAGATCTCTGCAGAAATAAATAATAGAATAGGTGAATTCATAATCAACAGGAGTAAAATTTGTCATGCGAGCCATGTAGGATAAATGTTAAAACACAAATGAAGGTACATACCCTTTACTACCGAGGGCAGCTCTCTTCTTTTCCCTTCTCGAGAGCCATTCTTCTATACTTCGTCCAGGCATAATTCTGTCCTCAGAGTCCTCTCTGTGTTGTCTTTCATCTGAGAAAAAGAAATAGCTCATTCACCTCAGCAGTTTACACACTCATCTGTAGGAAATGTGCTCAACAAGTAGTACTTGTCTTTCTTTACTAGCAGTTTCTTTGAACTATTTTTTTTCCAGAGAATATTTAACTGCTGGTCTTTGTGGTTTTAATTCAGTAACCCCGGTTCTCTGAAAACAGTGAGGCATCTCACAACGGTGAGTGCTTTCTGGCATGACCAATCACAGAAGCTCCTCCACCACCACATCCAACTAAGACAAACCAATCACTTCAAGGACATGGGCTCCCCAACGCCCTTTATGATAGCCCCACCAGACATTCTAAAGGTATTTCTTCCACGTGCCCTTGCAAATACGGCAGTGCAGTGAGATACCGCACTCAGCTTTCAGAGAACCAGGGTTACTCTGGTGAATGGACACTCTCTTTCGAACCTTACTCTGTATCTCATAATGGACGTTACAGATCATTCTCAGATTGCATACTCTAAAGTCTATAACAGCATACCCCAGGCAGGTGGATAACTCACACCCACCCCAAAGGTCAGTATGCAACTAAGAGCACACACTAAGCATCATTGCTCAACTAACAGCTGCACAGATGCCCCACACATAAATACCATTAAAATGAGATAGCCGATGAGATAGCCATTCCTCAGGTGAAATGAGCACACAAATACTCAGGAGGCTTCAGTATCTGGGACTCATGGGCCATCACAATAGAGAGCAAGCAATAGGACAGTATCTCAAATATACCAATTGTCATCATAAAGTGGAAAGAGTGTGGAATGCTTGTTTTGGTGGAGATGATACATGAATGACTGTGCCATCTACTTTCATCTACTTCATACATGCCAGGACAGCAGGCATGAGGTGCTGACAAGAAGCTCATGACAATATTTTTCCATCATAAAGATTCCTTTACTTTGTACTTCTTGCTGCAGGACATCTAATGCACTATCTGGCTGCCACAAGCGTTCACATTTTACGAAGATCAACCTAGGAGGGAGATGGAAAGAGCTGAGTTTCCCCGACATTGAAGCTCCAATTCCACCATGTCTGGGCGGGAGGGAGAAGAGCACCCTCCTCATCATCCTCATTATCATCTCTGTGGAGATCGATGTAACATCGTCCTTATCTTCTTCAAGTTCCTCTTCAGAATTGAGGAGCTGGTTGAAAAACGTAGGAAATTCAGCCTCTTGCTTCTTGAACATGCCTTCCAGCAAGTGCCAGCTAAGCTGGGTTTTCCACTGGACTTCACCACAGTGTCGGATAATTAGGGACTGGCATTTGAGGCCACTGACCCTCGCAAATGCCACTCCAGGATTCTGCCTAGCATTGCGCTGCAGTGCTCGGGAGAAGCATGTTTAACATGCATACATATGATGGGTCTTTCCCTGACATGGTGAAGCTACAAGCAGCTAGGCAAAACCAGGACGCCACATCCCAAACCTTGTCACCACCAGCATTTCACTAATGGGTTCAAGTCGTAGCCCTAACCACCAAAGCTCAGCTTTACAGCTAACAAATAGCTGCACAAACACAAGCTTTTATTTTTGTAATGAAAACATAATTGCAACAAAATGACAATTAATCCTGAAACTACAAAAACCCAAGTTTGGAGGCTACCCTGATGGCTGCATCTGTAAACAGTCAGGTGTTCGAGGACCGTTGAGGAGCTCTAATGATCTTCACGTGGAAGAAAACAAGGATGCTGTATGGAGCCAGGGGACGAACACCGTTTTCTTGAAGTGATTTATGTGTCTTAGACGGGGTATTAGTGGACACACAAGAAGATCCTTTCCACTGATATACAGAGTGAGGTTAAAAAGAGAACACAGCATTCTCCAGTATTATATATTTAACAATTGTAATACAAAGCTAAAAGTTCATGAAAAAATAAAAATGATTTTACTTTAATAAGAATAATATCTTTCCATTTGAAATGATCTGTGTATAATGCATCTTGCTTTGGGGTCCTGTAAAGCGTATCACAAGGTAAACAGCACCATCTCCTGTTCACAGCTTACCTTCCACCTGTCTTTTTAAGTTAAATAGCTCCTCTTCTGTCATATGAGAAAATCTGCAGTTGAAGCCAAAATCACAAATTCCTAAAAAACAGAGAGAAAGAAATTCCACATTTAAATGCATTTTTACTGATACTGAATCAATTATTATCAAAGTCCTTTACTTTGTAAGGTGGGGCGATCGTGGCTCAAGAGTTGGGAGTTCGCCTTGTAATTGGAAGGTTGCCGGTTTGAGCCCCAGCTTGGACAGTCTAGGTCGTTGTGTCCTTGGGCAAGACACTTCACCCATTGCCTACTGGTGGTGGTCAGAGGGCCCGGTGGCGCCAGTGTCCGGCAGCCTCGCCTCTGTCAGTGCGCCCCAGGGTGGCTGTGGCTACAATGTAGCTTGCCATCACCAGTGGGTGGATGACTGGATGTGTAAAGCGCTATACAAATACAGGCCATTTACCATTTATAAACCCAATAATAATTGGGAAAAAACCCCGACAGTCTAGTTATCAGGTTTAAACAAGATCTTGGCTTCCATTTTCTCACAGTCACGCCCAAGATATTGGAAGGGAAGCTATCTGTTGCAACAGGTTGAGGGTGAGGCGAAGATGACAGAAAGGAGAATCATAAGCGAGATAACAAAGATCAAGGTAATTTGGGAGAAACATGATCTCTCTTTGGTTCACTATTAGTACTCTCACTGAAACATTTTGGAAGACTTTTCAGGGATCCTTTAGAATAATAAGGAATTGAAATAGTCCTGCCTAGAAGTAACAATTTATTTCAGTATTTCAGAAGAAAGAAATACATCCTAGAATATTTCTTTAATATGCTAGAGAAAAGATAAATGTGGCTCCAACATTCCTCACACTGTTACTGCTGGCCATGGTGTTGCAATCTAGAATTAGTGTAAGTAGCACTAAATAAAGCAACTTTTCTATTGCTTGTATTTGTCAGTAAAGGATTACAGTTCATTCTGATACCTTTTTGGAGAAACTTCCTGCAGGGCTTCTTTTCTTGCTCATCATTCAGGATAGCTGCAGAGTCTGTGAAGAGAAAATGGTGGTCATACACAATTAATCACATATCATGAAAAAGCAATGCATAATTCTTCAACCACAGATTTTCATGGATATAAAAACCCTGGTCTCAGAAATAACTGCTACTCTCACCTCTAAAATTGTCAAACCAAGCTTTTTTTGCTCTGTGATGCTGAACACCATTCAGATGTTTTTTTCTGTTATGCATGTTGTCCTGAAAGGACCGGTCGCAGTAGTCACAGTAGTACCTCTTCCCCATGGTCAAAGTTGTGTTCAGACTATTGGAATATCACCTTTTAAACACCTGAAAGACAGTACATAGTAAACAAAATCAAAACTGTTCTGAAAATATAGAGTAAAAGAATATGTGGGCTAAGTGAATAGTTTCTTTTGTACCACAGACTCTGAAAAGCTTGACTGGGAGTGACCAGAATAGACAGGATTAGAAATGAATACATCAGAGGGACAGCTCAGTTTGGAGAAAAAAGTTAGAGAGGCAACGCTGAGATGTTTTGGATAATTGCAAATGGGGGATAGTGGATATTATGGACAAAAGATGTTGAATATGTAGCTCGTAGGCATAAGGAAAAGAGGAATCCCAAGAAAAGATTCATGGGTGTCGTGAAGGAGGACATGCAGAGGGTTGGGGGGGAAATAATCCGCGTTGACCCACCACTAAAGAGAGCAGCAGGAAGAATAAGAAGACGTATACAGCAAAATGTTCATATAAATTCACGTGTGTTAAAAATGCTTAGGGATAAAACTCCTTACACGACAAACTGGGACCAGCAGCACATCTACTGACACAAACGCCCGCGACCATTTATTTAGTTGCTATCTGTTTTGTTTTTGTTTGTCTGAATCTACGAAGCATATTAGAAGAAGCACTGAGACGAAACACTAATCACACTCTCAAGCCCAAAACCGCACAGCAAACCATACCTCAAATACTTATCCCTGATGAGATTATAACATGCTGATTACAGTCTCGGTGGCGAAGGCGTTGTCCTAACAAAAGGTACCGGGTATCTGTTTATTAGCATCCGGCTACCGAGCTAAAGCGGAAATTTCGTGCTAGCGCATCCGTTCCTGCGCAGTGAGTACTGAACCGTCGACATGGCGTTGGCTAAGTCTGTCTACAATCTTCTCTTCAGGAGGACATCCACGTTCGCTGTAACCATCATGGTTGGAGCTGTCCTCTTTGAACGAGTATTTGACCAAGGTGGAGATGCGATCTTTGAGCAACTGAATCGCGGGGTGAGTGCGTGTTTTGGGCTTTTAAAGTACCTGACCTTGTACGCAGAGGGCGAAGCGGCGCTAGCGTTAGCCTAGCTAACTTGCCCGCTAAGTCGAGCGTTCTGGTCTTCTGACAACTTCTTCGTTTAGAAATGCCCATCAGTTGTCTGAAAACTCTAACGTTACATTGCATGTGTTTTATTGCAGAAACTGTGGAAACATATTAAGCACAACTATGAAAACAAAGAAGAAGAATAGGACACTGGCTGGGGTTCTATAAGGCTCGATGGCATATGTTGTCACATTTCCATTATCCATTCTTCATGGGCTCCACACCTGAGTCAATTCAACATGGACAATGTGCTCAAAGTCATGCCCAGGCTATCGGCGGCTGCCAAAGGACCTACGAGAGCCGACAGACGGTCCAGACCCCGTGAAGATGGAGCAGTGGTTCCTGTCGCTTCGTCTCCTTCCTTGATGTTAATTGTAACGCCTTCGTTTTCCTCACTGATTGTAAATTGTTAAATTAAACATGTATTTGTCTGACATACTTACGCGTCTTGGTTTATCACAGAAATTTTGCAAAGATATTCAATGTCCTTTCACCATGTAGTTATTTCTAGTATCTAGGAGAGAACTCATGTCAACTGCATGTTTGCAAACTTTTATTAAGCAAGTGATTTCTACTTTTTTTTTTTTTGGCATCAGTTCTTGAAGCAAACAATTTTTTTTTTTTTTTTTCTCAACCTGTATTTAACAAGGACAGTGTATTGTTGAGGCAGTCTCTCTTTTGTGGGGTTACAAAGACAGCACTAATCTCACATTATTTGATGACAAGAAAAACTGAAGGTCTGGAAGAAAATCCACACAGAAGCACACACAAGGTGTCTGTTTAACGGGAAAAAGACAGTTGTCTAGTATTTGCAGAAGTTGAGTTACTGTGGGGTTTTCAGCTATGAGCTCTGAAGTCATTTGTCAATGCTTAACAATTTTGTAATATCCCCTCCAATGAATGTACAAGTCTTAATATCTTGATGGAGGATGGCATAGATTTTATACTGGAAACCGTTCCTGTTCCAACCCTCCCACTGTTCCAGGCTTAGAACCAGCACTAGGCCCCTCCAAAGGTCAATGTGTGTGTCTTCCTGGACTTCCTTGGATCTTGTGCCTTTATGGGTGACTATTCATGCACACTGTTAAACCTGCATTAAAAGACTGATCACCAAAAGGAAAAACTATTAATTCCATAATTTTCTTGTGGAAGTTATACAAGAGCAGGAAATTTGGGGATTTTGTCTTTCAGCAATTTGAAGCACTTGTACTTTATTATACTGTTAAGCAGGGAAGGAAATTGTGCAGAGGGAAACACATACACAAGCAGAAAAGGCACCCAGTTAAATGAGGCAAACTGCCACATAACCACAAAAATGGTTGGACCAATTGACCACTGTCGCCACACTCATTGCAATACAATAAAAATGGGTCGAGTTCATATAACAAAAATAACAGTCACATCACCAAAAGGTAAATGATTTTCAGGCTGCTAGATTTTATAAGTTACATTTATACACAGCTATACAGTAGATGTATAGCTGATACTGATACTCAAACACACCTGTCACAAGCTTTCTGCTGTTGCTTATTACATTTTGCCTAACTACAAACTAAAAGTAGGTGTAAAAAATATTTTAGTAACGGAAAATTTATACTTCAGAAAAAACTTGAATACAGACTCACACAAGATTTTGCGCTAACTAAATAGCATAACATAAACATGTATTTTGTTTCAGACCTTAGCAGTTCAAACAACCTTGCCAAGTCAAGTGACAATAAGTGATGGGATGTCAGTGTTATTTATACTGTACAACTTATCAGTTGTAATAATTACAAGTAACACTTAATCTTATCAAACTCAATAACTAAACAAGCACCCACTATCACAACAAATGGAAACTAAACTGAAACGAAACACAAAAACAGTTGCAAAAACACTATCTTAGCTTTGCTGCAAGCACATGTATAAGAAATCATCCTTAAGCAAAAAAGTGATTCATATTTTCACAATGCAGGGAAGGTGCATCTAACAGCATGATTCTGACAGCATGCTCTGCATAGTACTATCATTCTCAGGGAAACAAACCTGTGCAGAATTTCTCCATGGACATGAAAAGTGATTACGCTCTTAAATTTATCCAGTGCAAGGAGGTCCATGTATCACTGAAGCTTGTGTACTCTCAAAGTGTCAGTGCATCTGCCAGCAGCTACCAAGTGAAGAAATTAAAAGTCACTAATTAAAACCTTTTCAGTCTTGAAATGCCAAAGAGGCAAATTTTGGCAAAATACAACAGCTTTTTATTTAAACACATTAATCAGCTGAGTCACTGCATGTGCCTGAACTGAAGATTAATAGATAGGTGCGTGCGTCCAACCATGTTATTGATGAAGACATCTGGTGTAAACTATTGAGAGGGTTGGAGAAAGGCCTCAGCCATTCAAATTCATTCCACACAGCTGCATTTGAGTCCCAGGCCAGTGGAGGGCACACTATCGCTGCCTCATACTTCCACCTGCAAGAATCCAGGTATCGCTCATGACTCACTAATGGCTCGATTACCATGTGCTTAACAAAACACCGATACCAGGGTTAGGTGAGCTGTTACATACCCTGAAACAAGTGTATTAGAAAACAAACATAAACACAATATAACAGGAATGCTCGCTTTGTAAGCAGCCAGTCTATTTATGCCTAAACCTAATGTTAAAAAGAAAACGTAAACACATTGCCACTAACACACTAGCACAGTATTTGTTGAGTATTATTTGAGATACACACAACCAATGTTTTGGTCTTTCTCTTCCATAACACGTGCACAAAATGTGACATTACTGTGTTTACAGTTCAAATAGGCATATTTTCATGTGACAATGAACTGCCAGTAAGAATTTATTATTAAAACCTGAAAATGTTTAAAAATAAATAAGATGAAAACATTTGTTAGGAGATCACACACAAACATTCACTACATTAGTATTTTTACTCAGTTCGCTTGTTAAAACCAGTAGGCTATGGCTCAGCGGTCAGTAGATAGTATCTTTTAACCAGCCCCACAGTCTTGTGAGCCACAAGTTTACACCCAGCTCAGATAAGTATTGTATTTCAGGTGTGAGCATTTTTTCACAGAGTGTCTTGAATCTTGGATCAATATCTTTCTTAATGTTGTAACCCAGGATGGAACTCTCTCCAACCGGCTGCCAGGGCAGGAAACGTCTGTTCTGAATCTTCTGCGCTTCAACCGCACCTCCGCCTTCAATACAGATGTCCTTCATCTCAGCATTTCTTCTCCTCAGCTCCTCTACCTCCTGCTTCATTCTTTCTCTCCCATAAGCCTCGACTCTGGCCCAGAAGGTACCATTAAAATGCTGATAGAGTTTCCAGTCTGCCCCATTCCACTGTAGAGCTTTGGCTCTCATCTCAGCATCCAAGTGAGACACGGATGAGCTCTTGCGAGCGTTAAGCTTAAAGTACAGGATGTCCTCCATTGTCCAACAGAGCAAATCCTTCAGCAGAATAAGAGACTCCTCGAAATATTCTGCTATGAGGACCAGATGAAAGCGTCTTGATAAGTTCTTAATTTCTGTCATGACGCGAGGATCATCAGCCTCGAGGTTGTTATCCAAACCAAAGTCGAAAAAGAGCAGATTTTTTAGGTAGAATGAGTTGAAAGCCTCTGGACTGTAGAAGGCCCAAGGGTTGTTCAGAAACTCTACCAGCTTGTTTTCACCTCTGATCCTCCACGTAAGGGGAACTGCTTTGTGGTAGTAATGGAAGGAAGATTCAAAAAGATCCACCGGGTCACGCAAGATGGTGGCGTACACACTGTCTGGAGGCAGGAGCTTGGACACTTCTTGATGATCAAAGCGCATGTGGTTGCAAACAATGTTGAAACATTCTCCAGGTTTGTAGTCCTTCACCTGGGAGCACAGGAACGGCGACGGGTAGAAGAAGTCATTGCGCCCATCAGGAAATGCAAACCTGAGCTTGTGCTTTTCTCCAAACCTGAAGAGGATATTGAGGATGGTGCTGCTAGCTGTTTTATGCGTCTTCATAAACATGATGTTCTCTTTGGGTGAGCACTCTTCTGAGTGAGACTGCTTGATCAAACTTTTCTTTTGTAGTTTTGCCACGCCGAGAGGGCACGTGTCTTCTTGGGAGCCCCTGTAAATATATCCAATAAGTCACGTTTACCAAGTTTTATGAACAAAATAATGCTTCCCTTTGAAATATTTACCTGAGTTTCACTTGGTTTGGGTTTCTTAAGCAGTACAGCACCACCATGATGTTGGTCAATAAAACCCATGGAATCAGAACTCGTAACAGAGCCTTGCATTTAGTTGCTTTGACGCCTGACATTATGAGAAACGAGAAGGAAGCCTGAAAATGAAATCAGAGGTCACATGAGTATAGAGGCGAGTATAGAGGCGAAAGGCAAACACAGCTCTGAATTTACATACTTCATTTGATTTTACTGTTTAACTGCTGCTCTCACAAGCGCCACAGTACGCATTTGTGGCAGGAGCATCTTGCACAAAACCCGAGTAATTACCTTCATTTTCATCTTTTATGGCGCAGAAATGAATAATGACTTATCACGATATAATTAATATTTTTTAATCTTTCAAGAGGAAAAGGTTAAAACAATGTCCATATGATAAACAAGGAGGGAGGTCCAGACTAAGCAGATAAGAGAGAAAATTGCTGCATCATTCAAATAAAACATACACAGCCCCTATGTTGACACTATACACATGTTTATGGTTTTACAGTTTTCTCTTCAACAAACAGCAGAGAATGGAAAAACAGTACACTCTTTATTGTAACAGCATCGTGTTCACTTAAAGAAAGCATTGCATTTGAAGTGAAAAATGACTGAACATCATGTTTCTACTGCGTTTCTGTTATCGACACGGGAAAGATGCTCCTGATTAGCCAGATAAACATTCCAGATAAAGGGAGTCAAGTGGTGTCATGTGACTTTGGCTCATTTGTACTGACTAAATATTGCTACTGATAGCAACCCAGGTATGAGAGTATTTGCTGAGTGTGTGTCACCAAGTAACGAATAAGTAAGTCGAGTAAAGATTTTCAGCCTGCGTATTAATGAGACGGTGTTGGAGTTTTACTAGTAAAACGGAGAGTGAGAGTCTGACTTACCTGAAGATGACCGCATTAGAGGTGTTAGGCTGAGGTTAGCTCCCTTCTAGACGTTGAAATCGCATTTGTCCATCCTAGAAGTGGTCTCTTATTGGCCGCTGGATAAAGAGGAAGAGAAATTCTCCTCCCACAGGGGCAGGTATGCAAAGTAGCCTGGACCTGACACACCTCTGTATAACTGTTGTAATAGGCCATAAATAATCTATCAAGCTAAAAAGACATATTCATGTGTATATGTACAAGTATATGTTATGGTAAATATGTTATGGCTTTGATGATAGTGCATTGATGAAACTTCCAAATATAAGAGGAGGTGCATAACTCATAGTATATATTTTTACTGTATTATAGAAGTGTACTAAACTCTGTGCTAGCTCCAGTCACGTTATTACCTCTTTGCCAGATTTTCTCAAATTATTTTTTTTAGTCTCAAACAGTCTGTATTAGCCAAATATTATTTAGCAATTTATAATAAGTAATTGTAGTAATTAGTACTAACTAGTTTAAGTAAATTTCAAGCATTTAACCATCGTATCAAACCAAAGGGAGTAGCTGGTAAAGTCAAAAGTAAACACCTTAAGGCTGTTTAAGAGAACTTGTTGGTCCAGTTACACGAGCACTGATTAAGTCACAAAGCATTTTCTTTTTATATTAAGCTATATATTAAGATTTTTATGTCAAGTCAGTTCTCTGTGACCACATACACACTTTATTAGTACACATGTTATTTATTATCCACAGTTTAGAATATATGTAGCTAGGATATACTGTTTCAAAGCTTGTACAAATGTTCATGGATGCAATTTGAACTCCTGAGAACACAAATCTTACTGGTCAGACATTATGTTTACAGTCACAATATAGAATGTTGGTGCTCAGGTTAGACATGGTACGGTTTGGATATAGCCGTGTGTGCTGGGCTTACTGACTGTTTTTCTTCTGTCCCTAGATACTTGGGCGCAGGTGTTGGCTCAGCTGCTGTTGCAGTTTACTGAATTATCTGTTCCAGTAGGTCACATCAACTTGGCAGAGGGAGCCCACTCCTATGTGGCAACAGCTACGGCTGATGTCACTGACATCAGAATACGTCAGAGGGTGATCCAGAGTATTTCACTAAAAGATAAGAGCAGGGTTGAACCTAGACCAGCTTGGACTGGATAAACGTAGGAATGCCTGAGGCAGGAGCTGGATATTAAATAACTTTTAGGGAGCAAAAGACGGTCTTAAAATAGTCATTTGTCTTTTATTTCCACAGATTTTTAAGTTGACAGATTTTAAAACATTACTTAGTAAAAAGCCCTTATTTGATCCAGCTGTCTTAGCTAATTATAGACTGATTTCTAACCTTCCTGTCATTTCAAAAATGTTTGAAAAGAGTAATTATCAAACAGTTAACTGATCATTTGCATAGCAGTGGTTTATTTGAACAGTTTCAGCCAGGATTTAGACTACATCGCAGTGCAGAAGGTGAAGGTGTGAATGTTACAAATAGTTTTCTTATAGTCTCTGACTGTAGACTCATCCCCGTGTTTGTCCTGTTAGACCTTAGTGCAGCTACTGTTGTCCACGGTATTTAACTACAGAGATTAGAATACACCATTGATATTCAAAGAATTCCCATGCAGTGATTTGAATCACATGTCTGACAGATTCAAATTTGTTCATGTAAATGGAGAAACTTGCTCCCACACAAAATTTAGCTCTGAGTTCTGTGCTGGGACCAATACTTTCTTCGGTCTTCACATTATACATGTTTCCCTTAGGAAGTATTTTTAGAAGACATTTCATTGCTATGCAGATGACACACAGCTTTATCTGCCCATGAACCCAGATGAACTAGTTAAAACCACAGGTATATCTTTAAGACATAAAGGCTGGGATGACCTGTAATGACCCGTAATACAGAAAAAAAAATGAGGTTATTGCTCATGGTTCTAAAAAAGATCTTTATGTAAAATCTGAAATATCTAATAAATATGTTGTGTAACCCACTCAGAATGGCATTACCTTGGCCTCCAGTAACTGGGATCTTGTAAGAAATCTCAGTCGATTTCTCTCTGTGATCTCAGAGTGCTGGCTTATTTGTGGTTCATAGAGTCTTGAAAAGTAGAATAGAAGGCAAAGGCAACAACTATCCACAACTTCTACTATGGTACCAGCTCCCAGTTTGGATTCGATAGGCAGACCTTCTCTCTTCTTTTAAAATTAGGCTTTAAGCTTTCCTTTTTGATAAAGGTTATAGTTAGGACTGGATCAGGTGACCATAAACCCTTCCCTAATTACACTGCAATAGGCCTAGGCTGCTGAGGAGCTTACCATGATGCACCAAGCATTTTTTTCTTCACCCATCTCTTTCCACTCTCCGTTTACACACCACTGTTGTATTTAATCAGCAGTATTTATTAAAAGCTCTGTCTCCCATAGTAGTGTCTTTTGTCCTGCCCCTCTCTCTCTGCTCTCTTCTCTTTCTCCTCAATCCCAACGATCACGGCACATGGCTGCCCCTCCTTAAGCATGGTTCTCCCAGAGGTTTGTTCCTGTTAAAAATGAGGTTTTCCCTCCCAGTGTCACAAAGTGCTGGTTCATAGGGGGTGATCTGAATGTTGGGGTTTCTTTCTAAATTTGTAGGGTCTTCACCTTACAGTATAAAGCACCTTAAGCAAACTGCTGTGAATTGGTGCTATAGAAAAAAAAGTGATTTGAGAATTGAACTGAATTATGTCAGTCTTTAGGACCACCATAAACATTTGCAGTGTGAATAAGAAAAAACAAACAAACATTTCTTGTTCTTTTTTTTTTCTTTTTTGTACATTAACTATTTTATTTATTTACATATATTTACATAAGTACATAATATCTCGATACAGCAGTGATGAGGAAATAAAACAAGAAAATAAAAGAGAAGACACAAGTCAACATCTCTCATCAGAACTTGACATCTACATATACAATAAACTGTATGGGTGACAAATTAAAGGCAACACAAATCATTCAAAGATGCTCACAACAACACCTCTTTGTAAAATTCTTCCCCATGATCACAAAAGCCACATGCCATTTCACCTCGCCCACAGCTTATATTATAGTGCAAGTGTTCTTGTAGTACTTGAATGAAAGCTGCTTAAAAACTGCTAAATTATCTACGGCATGACTTTGTAACATTTTGAAACATAGGTCACAACAGTCCCCGTGTTTCTGCTTTGAACATTGTCACCGTTCATGGATCAGAACGTGTCGTCGTCGATTTCACCGATTGTGAAATTTAGACCGTCTGGCAGATGTCAACAACTGAAGCATCAAAACATTAATAACTCCTCAAATGGATCACACGGAGTCTCTCTGTTTGCTGTGTGTTTTGTCAGAGGCTGAATGAAGGTTTGCTACTGCAAACATCTTCAAAACATTAATAGTTATCTGCCTCAGGCAATGGCAATAATTCCATTTGAGTCTCTGGACATGGGATTGAAACAGGGATCATCTTTCCCAGGACGCAAAATCTATTGTTTACAATTTTATAGAACTGATTATGATTAAAAACCACAAACACGAATACAGATGTATGCAGGTTTAATATAATTAAAGTTGCTATAATGCAAAGTAATTATGTTTTCATACATAATCCCTAATTAAAACAGTTTACCCTTTGGAGTGGTGTACAGTAAGAAAAAAAAATGCTGGCTTTTTTAAAATAACCATAAGGCACTTTTATCTTTTAACTCAACACAATACTTAACACAACATGCAAAGAGTACAATTTTTAAAAGCACAGGATTGCTTTTATGCACACAAGTAGGCCAACTTTGGCATTCAAACATACTTTATCTTTCACTGAACAAGTCAATGCAGTCTATCAGGGAAGACCACCATTTAGAAATACACACACATTAAGTTATTTTTAAAATGTTTTTAGATGTATGCTGATTTTAAGAATTATCAAGGCCAGTTTAAAAGTTAAACAAACACAATAATCACATTTTAATGTGACGTAACATCTTCTGCTACAATATTTCAGCACTACTGTATTGCATGAATACTTAAATATTTAAAATATCTGTCAGTAAAGCTGAAAAATAGTCTTTCTTGCTCCGTCGTTTAGTGAACCAGGAAAGACAAGTCCCAGCTACAAAGAGCAGCTAACACAGAGGTACACCAAGAAGGGTGGAATGCCTAGAAATACTTTGCATGTTGTCTGCAAATGTGATTTAGTAAACAGGCTTGTAAATAATCTGACCAGCCAGCAGTCTGCGCTTCAGCTCCTTCCACAGCAGGCTTCTCTCTCTCTGGGATCCCTTCATGAAGCCGCGGTTCTCTTGAGCACGGCGGGACAGGTAGGGGATTACTTCATTGACAGGGCCGTACGGAACGTATTTATAGACCGGAAAACCTGCTTGGCCTGTTTTCAGGTAAGAGAAGGAGATTCAGTGTTCACCGTCTCCACCATGTGTGAATTTGGTGTCATGAGTTGGTGTATAACAGCATGCAGTCGATACATACTGTTTATAATACAAGAATACATTAAGCTAACAATCACGAATGAAGTGAACAAAAAAAAGAGGGTACCAAGTTGTATTCACACATGCACTGAAGCCCTGAGCTTTCCAGACAACAGCTGACAGAGGTGCATGTGGGAACACAAATGTCTCGTGTAGTCAGACTGGACATTAAACGGTCTTTACGTTCACAATCTACGTGATGTCCAACTGTGCCTGTTTCACAACAGTTGAAGTAAGAGTCCTGTGAAATCATGCAAGACCCCAGTTTAAACCAGAATATTTCAAGTTGTGAGCACACAGATGAGGCAAAGTCCTGTTGTGTGCTTGACTGTTCTGCTAACCAACGTAGGGGGAGGGATGGGGAGTGTCAATGTTCAGTGAAAAAAGGTGAAGTTATGAATGGTGCAGAAGAAACTATGAATCAAATTCCTAATAAATCACTTTTAAATTGCAATAAAACTAATAAATTGAGGTTTTGCAGACACTTGACCGCTAACAATCATGGGACAATGTAGGATCAAGTGAATAAGGCCCCAGTCACACTGGCTTAGAGACCATCCCAACGACTGATTGTGAGTGAAGGCTGGAGGCTGGAGGAAAATAACTGCTACAAGCTGAGCCACACAGGTCTAGAGTGCAGTCAGTGACATTCGTTATTTGCCTGAAAGTGAAGGACTTGTCTAAAAATACTGGCCAGTTGTTTTCCGAGCTGAAGTAAAACCGTGTAAAATAAAAGCTTTACCTTTTGAAAACTTTTACTTTGAAGGCGAACCTTTTACATTTAACTACCACTCGGCTACTAGTTGGAGAGTTTTAGTAGACATAAATAAAAACCACAGGCAATCCAAGCAATTACTGGAAGGTTTTTAGTGCAGCACCTTTTTTTGCAACCAGTTTTACCCAGTGAGAGCCAGCAACCAGGGACCACTCCCAACCAGCCGGGGAATTTCCCCAGCAACCAGTGGCTGTATCATATCCACTATCATGAACAAATCCTGAGCAGTGTGCCCATGTGCACAGTGTCGTATCGCGAAACCGCAATAAAAAAAAAAAATAGAGGATTAAGTGACACAGAGGTCTGACTACTCTTTTAGTGAGTGTCTCAGATATAGATATCTCCTTTGTATTGAGGGATTAATCATCTGCAAAATCAAACAAATGACTTAAACAGCAACAGTCTAAAAATATAAAGTTAAAGCAGCTGTTAAAGAAACTGGATGATAAATGTTATGTTCTGTTTGTACAATGATTAATATCATTCACAGAAATAAGAGTAGCATTAAACTTCTCCTCAGACTAATATGACAGGACTAGCGTGACATTTTCTAACACTAAGTGAAAGGCACTGGCAACACAAAGTGTTTGCTGTCAACATGACCTCACACCATTCCTAAGGTCAGTGACTGTCTGGATATCGTAGCATTGACATCACTGGGAACAACACTTCAGTGGTACGTCTTTGACCACATGACCACACGCCTACATGACATGTGCCTCGGTGATTTCGCAACATGCAGTTTACTTTAGTATTAGTGCTGAGTGTAACATACCTAGTGGGAAGCTGATCTGGTCACACATCCCCAGCAGCTGTCCAAAGTAAACTTTATTCTCAGTGGGTGACAGGCCCATTTCGTTCATCCTGGAAAAACAAATAAACAAAAAAGAAAAGAAAAAACAGAGAAACGCATTTTAAAGAACTGTTACATAATCAGAGCTGGAACATAGTATCCCACCACTCTCTACTAACCCTATAGCTGCTTTGGAGGCTTTACAAAGAATATTTCACTTTGAGCAGTTATACAAGTATGAGTTCAGACTGTTAGGGTTAATCCTTCAGGAATGAAAGCTTTAGGGTATTTGTACATGCTCAAACTAAATCTGAGTTTTGTCTCTGTACAAGTAAAGTGCTCAAGGACAAAACGTACTTATCGAGGGTGAACTTCACTGTGTCCTCATTGTGAGTTGCAACCATGATATTTGCTTTCCTGCTGTGTTCAATCTCCTCCAGCACATACTCCAAACACCTAAACAAACAGCGGAGCAGATGGTTAGGATTTATGCAATTTCTAGCAGAGTCTCCAAGGGGCTTGATAAAAATTCAAGACTTACTTATGATACATCCTGTTAGTGGCCTCATAGTCTGGGTTTATTGGATCCTCATATCCAATTTCCTTTGCCCTGGCTCTCTCTTGGTACATGTAGGCTCCGCGAACGAGTTTGGCACCAAAGTACCAACCCTCCCGCCGAGACAGCTCAACATCCAAGGTCACGTTGTCGTAGGCTTCCTAAACGCCATTAACAACAGAATCTTAAAAGGGCATCCAAACTTACCATAAGATAACCACAATTATGCTAAACATCTGTAACATCTGTAGATGCAAAACTGTGCACAAAATATCTTTTGTTTTTTTTAATATATATAAAAGGCCATATCATTTAAGGAAAAAAATGTGGAGAGCTCTTAACTTGTAATTATATCTTCCTCATCACAACAATCACAAGAAAAGTGTCATAATTATCAGATCCTGTTTGTTCTCTTTACACTGGCTCCACATAAAGTTTGGATTTCAGATGAAGGTTGTGGTGATCACTTTCAGCACTCTCTGTGGTCAGGTGCCTCTATCTGTGTAAGGTTCTCAGTCATCCAGCTCACAGTAGTCCAAGCTTGGAAAGAAAGGTATTTCTCAGACCTTGTTTCATGTGATGAGGCACATGATTAATAATAATCTTAAGCGACAACCCACACTAGGGATTATACAACTGGCACTCTCCACCATTTGGTTTTAGGAATGAAGAAGCCGCTTGGATGAGAGGTAAAACATTTTCATGAAGTACAAACATGTTTCTGGTGGTACCTCGGTCCAGGCTAAGGACTTAAGGAGATTATGTATTTCTGAGGTTGTGGATCCTAAGCTGTTGAAGTTGTTCCCACTGGACTTAAGATCTGTGCACACTGCTTAAGACCCACCCGTTCAAATGTGCTATTTAGTAACTGTTTTATCTACGCCTTTTCATCTTATTATACTGTGAAGCAGTTTTCAGATTTTGATTTTGGAAGCTGCGATATGAATACATTTAACCTCCTTACTTACTGACAGATTAGTGAGGGAGAAACTGGCAGTAGTATTGGCAGATTTGGGACAAATTTTTGTGTGGTAAACACACTGATGTGCCACAGTTTGGAAAACACTCTGGCAAAGAAACTTCCTGTTTCTTATAAAACATTGCTTTAACTAATAAAACAGTTAAAGAAATACTGCAAAATAAAAACACTATCGGTAAACTCCGTGTGCTTCAATAGGTTAGTAAGTAGCAACAATCATCACAACACACTAGTTTATCAGTCGAGTTCAGCTTCATTGAGAAAACTGCAGTTTCACCTTGAGGTAACACTGGTAGGTGTTGAAAATGACTGGCTTTTCTCTGTTGAATTTCCTCTGCATTTCCAGGGTCAGGCGACTGATAGCTGGTTGGAAGTACGTCTGCTCGGCATCCACCATTAGCCTCACCCCGTTCTCTACAGCATGCTGTAGTGCACAAAAACAATTAAAGAGTAAAACATAAAGCACCGCCTAAAACCTTGTCCTATCCCTTCATTGTTGTCCACACTATTTGCAGGTACAGGTTGCTTAGTGTCCTCACCTTGGCCAGAATATCCACTCTCTGCAGCATTCTCTTCATCTGCCTCTCTTCTTCTTCTGTAAATATATTCAGCAAAGGCTCCAGATGGCCGGTCTATGCAACCAAAACAGAAAAATATTTACTCAACTTTATGATTAATATAAAGCCACAAATTTTATTTATATGTGACTGGCAGGAAAGAGTTCAACATCAGAGCCAGAAACATTTCGTACATTTGTCAGCTGCCCAGAGCACTTCCCAAATCAAGTCCCAAAACATGCTATTCTAATGCATTAAAATCTTTTTCTTGCTTGTGGTGGGAAGGCATAGGTAGTCAATTTAACTTATTGCCACAAAGCGATGAAGACAAGGTGAGAAACAAAGCTATTGTTGGCACTTCATTTTTCCAGTTTTATTGCTCATAGCTGCTCTTTTTAAATCATTTATTACACCATAAATTGAATAACATAGCTACAGATAAATCATTCATTAGAAATGCCATGTGCAAGAAGCATTTTATCTACTTTAAAAGTTGATAATAATTAACAGAAAAAGGGAGTCATCTTTTTCATTGGCCTTTAAAAGCCTCCAAAGTTTGGATTTGTTGGCTTTCTAAGCTTCTAAAATGTGGAAGGTAATGCTGTGACACAGTGAAAATGGAGAGATAAGACAACAAGTGACCAAAGAAGGAGGCCACAAATGACACAGTGATTTGATTTGCAGAACAAGTAAAAAAAAAAGGGACAGACATTTGATTGTCGAACACAGTTGTATTTCTGTTACCAACAGTAGACATAAAATAGCATAGATTACCTTTACTAAGTTCATATGATCTTAACTGTAACTAACTTGAGGCTCGCCTAAAATCCCACCACAGATTCTTTGCAGTTGGCCTGAATTAAACAGCTGATTCTTTTTGGTCCAAAGAGTTTTCATGGAGAATTTTTCAGTAAGGCCAGTAAAGGTTTTGAACAAAAAGTAGTAGGGAAGGCATTAAGGCAAAGGGTGCTTTATGTTTGTGTTCAGTCAAGCATGATAATCTTTTCCACTTCAGTGGAAATGGCTGAACAAACATGGAGTGCCTGGTAACAGCTTCTCTGTGTATTGCACAGGGAATAAGAAACAGCGAAGAGATGAAGCGATACCTGTGATCATTCAAACCAAACAGCTTTTAACCTCTTTGAGGTGCCACAGCTGAAATCCACTAGCTTTTTTCTCCCCCCTCCAAACCACTAAAACGCCATATGATGATGACTCACCTGAAGGTTTGGCACCATAAGCAGATTGGAAATCTTTGTTGTGTCATTTATTAAACTGTTCCAGTCCAACAGATCAATTGTTCTAGAAGTAAGACGTGAGAAGATAAAAAAGAAAAAGCTGAATAAAGGTACAACTAGAAATAACTTGGATGAAGAATTATTAAGAGTGCAGTTAAAGGAGACTAATTGTGCACAAATGAGTGACTGTCCTACCCAGACAGGCCCAGCTTCTCTCCAGTAAACCAATTCTCTATGTCATCTTTGGCTCCAACACCCAGCTCAGTCAAACTTTCCTACAATGAAAGTACACCGCAGTTCATTATTGATAACCATAAAGGTTGGAACACCTTAAAAATAACTTAAAAAAAAATGACATGAAGACATCATTTGAGCATAAACTTGCATATCACCTTGAGCTGCTCCAGCTCCAGTTTCTGTTCCAAAACCGTCATTTGAGATTTTCCCTGTTGCGCTGCGAGGAAGTTAAAAAACCGTCTCCATTTAACCAGGACTTCAGAAAACTGGAGCTGTTTAAACAGAGGGCAACATATTAATTATCAAGTAACAGCAACAGTTTTATCCTAGGGTTTGTAATGGGGTTAACTGACCACAAGAGTAGCTTGTTTACGGAAAAAAAATCAAACAGTTTAACTATCTTTTAATCTTTGACACTGAGATGTAAAAACTACTTTTTTACTGATCAAAACCTTGAAGTGATCAAGTAAAAAAAAATCAAATCCTCCTGTAATCAGACTAGTTCTTCTGCTACATTTCTTTGCTAAATTAAGGTCATTCAAGACTTAAGTCTAAACCCTGTGACACTAAGCTTCAGTTAACAATGAATGAATAAAAAACGTTAATCTTACAAGGAACTGCGGACGACCCAGTGCAGTCATTTTGATAGCAGAAAATCCATCATTAGAAGCTCCACCTGAAAGGAAACAACAAACCTCATGTCACTTGATTCTTTTTAATTTGATTTTTTTCTTTAAATAAATACTCGACTTTGTAAATTACTTTTTAAGTATTTATGTTTTACACTATTAAAATGATACCCAAACTGTGCTTTACCAGCAGTTGTACTACTAACCAGAAGCTTTAATGCAGTTTATGAATGTCTCCATTTGGATATCACACTTGGCCTCATCTGCATAGAAGTAGGTTCGTGCACTGATAACTCCCCCGCGCCTGTCTCCAAACTGACGATGGGCCTTGTACTTCTTCTCACGATGATCTGCACCTGAAGTGAGACGCAACTTTAGTGGTTTGTTGCATGAAAAAAAAACCCTCAAGTTTACCAAGATTTTGATATCCCAATGATTAATAATCAATTCACAGACAAAGACGATTTAGAGCCTAAACAGTACATCATTACTATGTAACTATAATGGTCTATCAAAGGTATCCGGTGCATATTTTGTCCTATATGTGCAAAGAACAAGATTTTTGAGGGAATTTAGGATTGTTGTTATTACATAGTTCATGATATAGTCTGTGGAGCACGTGTAGCAGTGGAGCATTACAGATATAGAGGATGCAGTGCAGAGAAAAGTGCTGTCTTCTTGATAACTTGCTAACAAATTTGTGAAATAGATTCTGAAAACATGGCTGACCAATAACCAATGACCATTAACCAGTGGCCCAATCTGAACGAAACTTTGCATGAACATCATCACACATGCAACAATTAATAACAACTATATGTTTTTAAAAAATGCCTATTATAAAATTATAAATTTGTTCAAGTTATCAATAAATATTGAATAAAAAATTTGAAAAAGCACTTGCAGCCTTGCAAAAACAACCCATAGGGCTAGACAATGTAATTCTAACACACACATACTTACATATAAAAATAATATTGGCCAAAAATTAGAAATCATGATTTTGTTACTCTTGCATCAGTGACTGCCCCAAAGAAGTCAGCTTTATTCGGGACCTAGATAGCATGCAAGAAACCTCTTGCATAAAATCCTGGAGGTGCATGTGTTTTATTTTTAAGCTTTGCAGATGATGTAACTGTAATAGAGACAAATGTGTTTGTGAAATCAGAGGGAGGAAAAGGAGGTAGTGGAAAATCAGGGATGGTCATTGGAGAGCTCTGACAAATCTGAGAGCCCTGAAGCAATGCGATGGCTACAATGCTGCCTTAACTGATTGCATTTGATTTTAAAGGAGCAGTTTTACTGCTATCATTCATCCTACAACGTGAATGGATTATCATCAGAAGGAATTCCATCCTAAAGGGGGGCATTTTTGAGTTTGTTACAATTACTGAGAACACAATAGATATCAAAAACAAGCTTTACTTTATTCATTTAAAACTAGCCACTCTGATTGCAAATCAATGTGCATGTAACACATTAGAACTGTTAATTTAACTCCCACAAAGAGTCATTTGAAGTAAGTATAAAATAAGTTTGTCTCAGAGTGATTGCCAACAGGTAAATGATACACAAACACATTAAATATCAACCCCTTAAACACTACCTAGCTTCACCCCGCAGTGTCTGTTGAACTTGACATTTCAGCCCCCACAAGATCCAGTTATAACCAGTACTATCCTGACTAGACTACGTGGATGCATAACTATGCATACTAAACTACCGAACAGCTGAAGCAGCTGAATAGTCAGCAGCTCAGCCTTGTCAGCTTACTCAACAGCAGTTCTTAGTCAGAGAAGTATGCAAAATAAAATAAAAAATAAAATAAAGTTTGTTAGTTTTGTTTTTTACTGACACACATACCTGGACTTTCTTTCTCTGCCTCAGAAACACATGAACTGTAAAAAAAAAGAGACTTGTCATTAGAACAGTAAAAAATATAAGGCAACAGCAAACTTGTCTCAACTCCATTTCTTTCAGTCAGTTCAATAATAACTTTTATAACACAGCACACTATTCAGTAATAAGACAGTATACAATGAATAGTGGAAAGTCTGGAGAGTTTCAAAAGGATAGAAGGCTGCATGATGATAAAAGACACTGTTTTGTTTTTTTAACAAGTCACAATGAAATCTTATGCAACCGTGACGATGAACTGCTTTTCAAGTTATGTTGTGACGTGAGAGACGCATTGGGGAACAAAAGCAAATAACCAAGGTGAACTAAAACCAAAATAAAAACTAAAACTTGATTTGAAAGAACATTTTAGTTAACCAAAATAAAAATAAAAATTAGATTTTTGATTTTTTTTTTTTTTAAATTAACTAACAGAATTTTTTTTTTTTTAGAACTTGTAAAAAAAAGAAAAAAAGAAAAAAAAAAGTACAGAAGAAATATCCTTAGTGTTAGAATCTGTTAGTTAGCATGATGAGGCATCATTGGTCTTTATCAGAAAGAACAGTTTAGTTCCTCCTGTTTCTGTTTGTGCATGTTGGGATAGTCCTAAGTAGAACACTTTGGTTATTTTCCATCACAGAATATTGTGTAACACTTGCTAATGTGCCTCAATGTGCCTCCTGAAAGCAACTCTCATGGCAACCCATGAGGCCTTTCAATGATGCCCATCCCATCTCTGAAAAACTGGCTCAACCAATCAGAGCAGGGAGGCCTGTCTTAGAGAGCCAATAGAGGACAAGCACTGTTGAACTGCCTGAGAATAACACAAACAAATTGGGGTTTGATTATAAAGCATTAAATGTTATGACTTGCACTGCTTTGATAAGAAGCCTAACAGAAGCAGTCTGTGAGGTGATAAGATAAGAGGACACTGATATCAAAGTGCAGCCCAGTGGAATAGTTTTAACACTCAAGTAGGACACATAACTTGAACTTAAGTGATAATTTCCAGAGGGACAACTTAGTACAGAGACACAGGCAATGGTTAACCAAGAGCATTTCAAATATCACAACTACGTTTTTTTGATATGTGCATATGGTTAGTTAATGTGCCGAAGAGAAGAGGCAAAATGAGAGGAGAGGCTCTAAAACATGAGCTATATGCATGGAGACATAGACCTAAATACTTCTGTGGAAACTAACAGTCAAATTACTCACTTAATTCACTATTAAAGATATCAATACAAATCAGGTAATACTGCACGTACTACAGTTTCTCAGTCTTTTAATATACTTGTTGTACTAACACTGCTAAAATATCCATTACTGCGATTTTTTTCAGTCCTGGAGCTCTTCCTAGTGTGCGGCTCCTATTACAGCCACACATGGAGACAAGTAATGGAGAGGATCTCTCTTCCACAGCTTTCTGATTTCTCTGGGTTTTTATGATGTGGTGCAGTTACACACTTGAAGATCCCATGTGATGTTGTGCCATACAAAATAAACTTGATTCAGCTGGCTTTTATGGATTTAGTGAGCTGAACAACCCTGGGTATGCAGCTCACTAAATCTCACCTGACACACACATATATAAAGGTTTACAAAATAAACTTGACTCACTCCATCTCCTTCTTCTCCGCTTCCTCTTGTGTCAGGTCTTCTTTTAGTGGATTTAAGTGAGCTGAACAACTGCCCTAGAAGGTCATGCAACATCACTAAATCTCATCTGATCCACACACATATATAAAGGTTTATCAGGTTTATCTCTTATCTACGACGACCACGGGCCTCATTTTGACCTGAAACACATAACTCCGCTATAAGCGGAAGCAATGTTACCTTTCCACTCAAAGCGCCTATTTGATCCCTAGAATTTCGCGGTCTCATATGGCATTTGCAAAGTTATGTGCGCCACAGTCCTTAAAGAGAAATCAGCCTACATGTGTATTTGCTACTCACTCCATCTCCTTCTTCTCCGCTTCCTCTTGTGTCAGGTCTTCTTCCACGCTGTAGTCCAAAACTGACCCCACACCAAAGGCCTCATTTTTCCGAATTAACGGCTTGATGGAGTTGTGGTCTTCCCCTGCCACAAACTGCCCATAGAAGGTCATCTTCATCAGCTTCTCAAACATCCACTGTCCAAGCAGCTTCCTGCTCAGATCCATCAGCTGAAAACATGACAGGGACAAGAAAAACAACAGGTTACGCTGCCTGAGTGGTTTACAGCCCCTTTTACATTTTCACCTCGACGAGTCAAAAGCGGAAACACATTCAAAGCGCGCCAACGGTGAAGCGGTGCACCGGTTTGGTGCTGATCTGGACGCACGTGTGTGTAGGGTTAACAGAGGATGTGTTATCGGGCCGATCAGTCCCGTCAACTCACCTCTTTGTTCTTGTCAACCAGGATGTCAAACGTACACAGCTTGAAGACCAACAGACTCCGGAGCAGCTCAATGTTACCTTTGCTCTTATAGGCTTCCTGTGTGTTTTCGAAGTCGATATGGGATTTACTCAGCGGAGCTTTGGCAGTTTTTTTAGTCTGGCTGATGAGTTCAACCGGCGCAGCCTCTACCACGGTGCAGCCATCCATCTGCTGCTGCTCCTTCTCTTCTCGAGTTTTGGTGGATGCGACTGTTGAGCGGCATCTCGCAGGCGAAATCCGCAGTTTTCGGATGCTGCCGGAGTTTGCCTTGACCAAGGGTGCTACAAACTTAGTGTACGACATGCCTTCTTTGCCTTTCTCAGCGGGAGCTGCACGCAGACTGAGACCGGCAGACTTCTTTGCCGATTGGATATGAGCGCGCTCGTCAGAATCGGGAGGTGGCGCCCTGCCTCACTTGTTACATCACGTCCTCGATAGGCATCACGCGAGAACCACGGGCCTCATTCCAGTGAAAAACCTGAAACACTCCCCGTATAACTCCTATAGCTATATATAACTCCTATAGTAGGAGAAGCAGATGGTTTAAGAGAAGCAGGAGGCCTTATACTGAGGGAAATAGTTATTTGATCCCCTGCTGAATTTGTGAACAGTCTCTCATTTTATGGCCGTTTCATTTTAATGCAGAGAAAAGAATATATACTTGCAAAATAAAACTCAGAAAAAAGAGTAAAATCTCTTAACATAAAAGTTAAAAGTACATTGATTTGCGTGTCATTTAGTGAAATAAGTATTTGATCGCCTACAACCCAGTCAGGATTTTGGTTCCCACAGATTGTTTATGTGTCCAAATGGGACAGAGATTACAGTCAGTCAATGAATTATAGCTACTCAATTCAATTTATTTTATTAATGTATTTACTTACTATTTATTTACTACTTTACAACTTGTAATGTGCATAAAGGACACCTGTCCAAAAACTCTGTTCCTTCCATTACAACCTCTCAACCATCAGCTGTCAGAGCTGTCAGAGGATGTCAGGGGAAGACTGTAGACGTGCACAAGGCTGGAGTGAGCTACATGACCATTAGCAAGATGCTTAGTGAGAAGGTGACAAGTGTTGGTGTGATTATTTGGAAATGGAAGAAATATAAAATGGTCACCAGTCACCCTCATTCTGGCGCTCGATGGAAGATCTTGGTTCATGGGGTGAGCATGATTATGATGGTGGATCAGACCAAAACTACATAGGAGGAGCTTGTTAATCATCTGAAGGCAGTTGTGATACTGGTAATACTATTGGTAACACTCTACGCTGTATGGGCTGATATCTTGCAGTGCCAGCTGATATCTTGCAGTGCCAGCAAGGTCCCCCTGCAGAAGAAGGCACATGTGCAGGCCAGTGAACATCTTAAGGATTCAGAGAAGGCTTGGGAGCAAGTGCTGCGGTCAGACAAAACTGAAATCAACTCAGCCCACCGTGTTTGGAGGAAGAGAAATGCTAAGTATGACCCAAAGAAAAGCATCCCCACAATGAAACATGGAGGTGGAAACATACTGTTTTTCTGCTAAGGACTACAGGATGACTTTGCTGCATTGAGGAGCCATTGGAGGTAGGGGGGCATGTACATGAAAAGTAACCTCCTTCCCTCAGTTAGCATGGCAATGATTCAAAACGTGATTCAGTTATAATGATTCCAAAGCAACGGAGACATACCTAAAGTAGAAGAACAGTAAGGTCATCACGTGGCTAGCCAATCCAGCCTAAATCCTGTAGAAAATCTGTGGACGACGCTGAAGCTTCAAGTTGCCAAACAGCTGCCAAGAAACTTAAATGTTTCTGTAAAGAGGAGTCAACCAAAATCTCTCCTGAGATGTATGCAGATTTGGCGACCAGCTTTAAGAAAAACTTTATCTCCGTGCTTAGCAACGCAACCAGGTACTTGTGTTTTTCTTAAAGATCAAATACTTATTTCACAATATGATGTGCAAATCAATTTATAGCTTTTATGTAATGTGAGATTTCTTCTAGATTTTAAATTGATATTCTCTATATAAATATTAAGATTAAATTAATAATGAACTTTTAATTCAGAGGATAGAAATGAGAACCAGTTTGTATCCTTACAGAACAAAGAACAAAGCAGTCAAACTTATCAGTTTTAGTCCCTCTCAGTATGGAAGCTTGTTTTTGGCTTTTTTTGTTCAGAGTTAGGGGCAAAATTGTTTATTTTATTTCCCTTTTCTTGTTTTTTTTTTCTTTTTGTAACAGTTTCAAGTGATTTTCGCAGGATTTCAGTTCAGCAAGTCTCAGACCAACTATAAGCCCTAAACCCAATTTTTAGTTATTAAGTTAAAATGTCAAGATAATAAACTGAAAATTTGTTTTCTGGATGGCAAATAAACTAATTCAGCCAAGGGAAAAAAATATATGTGTTGAAGAAGCCACAAATTGCTGGTGGAAAGTACTGCAGTAGTTTTTTACTTAAGCGGCACGTTTTCTTCAGACTAAGTCAAGTGCATATTCACATACATTTTTTTCCTGCCACTCTTGACTTCCTTTGTACTACCACAACTACTGTCTTCACACTCTATCATATGTGTCCTCTAGAAATACAACGACACGTGTTCTTCTAATCTTCTCTCTACTGCTCCAACAACCATCCCAAAGCAAAGATCGCATTATAACGCTCTTCTGCTGCTTTATTAACTTCAACCTTGCTGTATGACAAACTTCTCCCAGCAGCAGGGGGCAGTAATGATATAACTGTGGCTACTGTCTACCGGAAATGAAAAGCTGTAGAAGAAGAACGTAGCCCTCTCCCGCAAATGTGCTAACTTACGCGGAAGCAGCAGAGTGTGCTAACTGGTTGCATTAATTCTACAAACAGGCACATTTACCTGCTCTAAAAGGTAATCAGAGACATTTATTAATCTAAGTATTTTTTTTTTTTTACTACATGCATTTATTATGCGCTCTCTGAAAGCGATAAATCTTCGCAAATTGTAGCCGACTCAGAGTCTCTTTAGCCTGACTAGCTGATCGACCTTACGTTACCAACAAAGGGACTGCGCTGGTTTCGCAATTGCTGGTGTGCAAATTATAAGCTAGGGTTTAGTTTTTAGATACAAAGGTCAAGTTGAAACGCTCGGCTGAAGAGGCCGTGTTACAAGACTTTTAAAAAAAGATAGAAAGGAAAATACCTGAACTGCTTTTAATGTAAGCAAACCTTCGTTTACAGCCGCCTGTTGCTAACAATAGCTATGACTACTTTAGCAGTAGCCACTATGATATTTTAGGGCAAAGCCAAATTTGAATGGCTGGTACGGATCTGGACTATAGCGTCAACGCAGTACTGCTAACCAGGAGCTCTCGAATTTTAGGTTAAATTGAGATCAGATCGCAGTTGTTCAGCTATGGGACGGTAAACAGGTTTGGTAGGTTCAGCAACTGCTCGGTTAAACAGGGTTTTCAAGGCCCCGGAAACGCCTTCAAGTCCAGGCAAACGTATAGGGTACGGAAAACACCTGTTAGCAGCTGTATGAAAGCCACCAAAACACAGTTTTTATGAATATTACATTTTGTTTCAATATCCTGGGTTTATATAAATTTTATGCGGCAGCTTCTAAAATGATCACCAGCCTAAATGTCTTTGAGTTTACAGAAAAATGTAAAAAAAAAAAAAAAAAAAAAATAGTGTCAGTCTGGAATAATGCACATTGGACGGCGACAGAGTCTCATGATAATATTGCGATATTTCAAAGAAATGTTGTAATAATTATGTTTGTGGTGGTATGGGGAAAAAATACAGCACTTAATGGTGTGAAAGGAGCAATCTAAAATTTCAGCCTACTTTTTCCATTGAGCTGCCGTCATAGATTGCAGACTACTTGATTCAAACTGTGAGTCTATTGCCACAAGGTGCCAGCAGCAGCACTGCAATGGACTAGTTGTTACACAGCATATGTCAAATGTAAGACCAAAGGCCAGTGGTGCTTTCCTGAGAAAGTTAAAGTAAAAAAAATAGCATGATTGCTTAATTCTTTGGTTGAACAATAACTAAATTAACTTAACCTTGTAGCTCTTCAGGACCCTGTGGAGTGTTGTAACCTAATAAAATAGAAACTGAGCTTTTTAACTAGTTTTATCCACCATTTATTCTGCATGTTATATGGAGTGCAACTAGTGAGTGCTCCATATGTGTCTTCCTCACGTACCTTCCTAGCATGGTTGTACTCGCTGAGCTGCATTTAGCTCTTATGTGTTCTTATGTGTTTTGCATATCATTGTGCTGCTTTGGAGGTCTGCCCTCCCAAGAAAGCGTCAAGCAATTTTCATATTGTTGGCTCCCTTTTTTTACAAGTAGAAATGTAAGAAAGTGTTGCACTGCCCCTCATTTCTTTATATTTTGCTTTGAGCTAGACTTCCTTGTAATTTTTAAAGTGGTCTTGAGAAATAGTCCTCCAGGTTTTCTGAAAGTCAGTGTTTTTCTTCGAATAGTGTTATGTCTATGCATAACAATACACATAACAAAGAACCAAATTGTATTTTTAGGCACTTTATTACTTCAGGATGTCATTAAAACACATAATGTGTTCCCATTTCTTTTGTTGAATTCATGAAAAATACCAAAGGAGGGCCAAAGAAGTCAAAGAGCTGTGTCAGACCTGAAAGGTACATCTGGACCTTCAGCTGATCCATCTACTGTTCACTGAAGGTTCAACAGAAATGTTCTCAGTGGAAGGATGGCTGTCAAGAAGCCATTCTTATACAGGGGAAAATGGGGAGAAAGAGGTTGAGGTATGTCAGATTACACAAGAACTGGATTAAAAATCAGTAGCAACAGGTCTTCTGGAGCGAGGAATCCAAATTTGAAGTTTTTGGTTCAAAGGAGGAGGTCCCAATACAAGAACAGTGAGTGTCTGTAGCCATCTGTAAAATATAGTGGAGGCTCTGTCATGGTTTGCAGCTGTATTTCAGCCGGTGGTGTTGGAGATCTTTTAAAAAATTGTGAAATGATGAACACAGAAAATGCCGTAAAATCAGAAAAAAGCTGATTGGCAGTGGTTTCATTTTTGAGCATGACACTGATGACAAACACACTGCCAATGCAGTAAAACATACCTGGACAGAAAAGCACAGTGGCCTCTCCAGAGCCTGGACTTCAACATTATTGAAGAAGTATGGGATCATCTTCACAGAGAATGGAATAAATAGCAGCCAACATCCAAAGAAGAGCTTTGAATGTCCTTCAAGAAGCCTAGAGAACTATTCCTGAAGACTGCTTTAAGAAAATACAAGAAAACATGCCTCAGAGAGTTCATGCTGTGTTCAAGAATAAAGTTGGTCATATCAAATATTCACTTTCAAGGTCATTAGAATTCTACAGACATTTTTGCCTTGTATACAGTTTTTAAATTATCATTTAGGTTTGCACATATTTTCTATTTTCCAAGCAAAAATATAAAGACATTTTTAAAAGGTTTTGCAAAATTTTAGTACACACAGAATTACATGCTATCTTAATTCACATAAAAAGGAATTCATCAGTTGTAATTAGTGGAACAGCTGTCACATAGGAGTTACAGCAGGTCATCCACCAGTTGGAAGGTTGGTGGTTTGATCCTTGACTCCTCCAGTCAGCATGTTGATGTCCTTAGACGAGTAACCAAACCCTAGGTTACCCCCAGTGTATCTACTGGACTGTGAGTCTGTTTTTGTTAAAACAAAAAGGTTAAAGGCATAGAAAAGATTGTTTTTGCCATAAAAACAGTAGAAAAACATGTAAGTACCAGTTCATTTACACAGCCATGTTATTGTTGTTAGCGCCTTTTTATTTTTCCCCCACAGTAGGCTTGCATAATCTCAGTTTGAAGAGAACAGATCTGTAATCATTGAGATGGTTGGACATTCATTACACTGTGTTTTAAAGTTTTCAGGCTTGGATCCGAAGTCCTGTGCCATTTTTCTTTTCTTGAGCCCATCATTTACTACTATCACGGCTTCATCCCTTCTTTAAAGCTCTATTCTTGTGTAAATTAAGGAATTGTCTGCGGATGGACTAAGTTTTGGATTGGGACTAGGAATAGGATTAAGGACCACTTCCACAGCTATTTGTGAAAGCAAGAAGTGATCTCTAAAAGTCTGCAGGTGCCCCCCCTTCTTTTGTGTCAGCAGTGTCACCTACTCAGCCAACATGTCTGATGGCCGGATCTATGTCGGGAATCTTCCCATGGATGTCCAGGAGAGAGACATTGAGGATCTCTTCTACAAATATGGAAAAATTCGTGAAATAGAATTGAAGAACAATAGAGGCACTATCCCTTTTGCCTTCGTCCGATTTGAAGACCCACGGTGAGTTTTGCGGATGGTTTTTGGCAACTCGAATCACACTCCTCCTTGTTGGACACCTTAAATTTTGTGGTATATCGTCTCCAGTGACTGCCGGCAGGGAATGGATGGAGACAAGATATCCAACCTTTGTCCGCTAGGCGTACTTTGGTAAGGAGTTCTTTGCTCTCTTCTCTTAGGGATGCAGATGATGCGGTCTATGGAAGGAATGGATATGGATATGGGGACTCCAAGCTGCGTGTGGAGTATCCTCGTTCTAAACCTGGCCCAATGGGAGGTGGTGGAGGAGCACCTAGAGGAAGGTTTGGACCCCCAACTCGAAGATCTGAATTCCGGGTCATAGTGTCTGGTAGGTGGACGCCATGAGTCGTAGCCAATTAATATTTCTCTCTCATTCGGTACGGCCTGGAAATCAAGGGGACTGGTAGGAAAGTGGACATAGGAGTCTTAGGCAGATAACTTTCTCCCATTCGCATGCCGGACTGGAGAACAAGGGGACTGGTAGCTGGACGTCATGAGTCGTAGGCAGATCATTCTCTCTTTCTCATGGCGGACTGGAGGACAAGGGGACTAGTTGAGGACATCATGAGTCATAGGCAGATATGTTTCTCTCTCTCATGGCGGATTGGAGGTCAAAGGGACTAAGTGGATGAGGTCATGAAAATCAAAAAAGTAAAGTGAAACCGGTCATGTTGGCTGAGTAACCCCAAACACCGGCTATAGTGACTGGTAGGTGTCATTTTGTCATTGTGTATCATTAATTATGTTATGTGCTTTGTCAAATGTTTCTGTAGTTCGCCTAAAGCACTGGGTGGAGAAGTGGGTAGACTTATCAGTCAGGAGACTTGAAAAACTCAATTAGTTTTTTCCTACCGTTAATAAGGATAACTGACCATATGAGTATTTTCAACTATGGGTTTGGCATTAATAAGTAACTGCTGTGCATGGAAAATGTTAATGATTAAAGACAGTGTAAATTAACACTTTGTGCTGAATAGGTAACACCTTAGACTTCAAATCCATGTTAGTCTTAGCTTTATAGTATTTTAACATTAACCAGTTTGTGTCATCCTTTGCATTCTTAGCAATTTAAAGGCAGGGAAATGCAAAGTCTTCCACTTCTCCATCTTCTTTAGGTTTCAAGAGGTGTAAAGGTCAGATTTTATACAAATAATGAATGAGTTGCACTTTAGAGAAATAATGAAACCCTTTCCTGCTAAGATTTTAGGTTTAAAGTGTCAGGTAAATTTAAGCAGGGAAGTATATTTTGTCCACACCATCATTTAGTCTTTTCCTGTTCCAGGACTGCCACCATCTGGAAGCTGGCAGGATTTGAAGGATCACATGCGGGAAGCAGGAGATGTCTGTTTTGCAGATGTGCAGCGTGACGGAGAGGGCGTAGTGGAATTTCTCCGTAGAGAGGACATGGAGTATGCACTGCGTAGATTGGATGGGACGGAGTTCCGTTCACATCAGGTTAGTGTTAGTGATGGTGAGATTTAATCGTTCCTCTGATGATAAACGGGAGCTGATGTCGTGTACTTGTTTCGTTATTTCTTGTTAGGGGGAGACTGCTTACATCCGTGTGTATGAGGAAAGAGGTACTCCCAACTGGGATCGATCACGATCCCGTTCCAGATCCAGAGGTCGCTATTCTCCTTACTATAACAGAAGATCTCCCCCTGCGCGCTACCAGTCGCCCCCACGCCATGCTATGTCACGGCATAGCCCACCTCCGAGAAGACACCTTCCACCACATCACAGCCCACCACCACGTCATTATCGGTAGAAAGTCGCATCATTTTAAGGAATTGGATGATTTTTTTTTGGGGGGGGGGGGGTTGTTTTTGTAATTTTACATTTGATTTTTTTGTTTTTTGTTTTTTTAAAAACCTCAGGCCTCCTCATAGGACACACCATTTTTATTTCTTGATTAAAAACATTCCATGGTCAGGAACCCGTGAACAACCTGCTCCTCCCCACAGTCTTGTTTTTTTGGGGAGTTTTTTTTGTTTGTTAAACACCCATACGTTATCTGGAAACAGAATTATGTGTTAACTTTTTGTGAGATAACCATTTGACCATTATGTAACATATTGGAGGTTTCTTTTATAAAGAAATTCGGGAGTGTGATGTCAAACATTTAAAACAAAGTACACATTTCTGCAGTCCTGCTTCTTGAATTGACGTAATTTTATTTTTCATGTGTCACATCTTGGTAGCTTTAAGTATGAAAGGGTGCGTTTTCTGTTTGGCCAAACCAAGAACCCATAAAACTAATCAGTATAGTAAAATTAGTGAACCCTTTTAGTGTAACACGTTGACTGTGAGACTTAATTGTCCTTCGTTTTTTGGGGTTTTTCTTTGTGCGTGTAGGCCGCTGATCGAGGTGGTCTAAATGTAGTTTATAATTTTTATGCATCTCTATCGTTGTTTTTTTTTTGTTGTTTTTTTTCTTTACCAATAAAATGCAAACTTTTACTGTGACAGTTTCTTTTCTTACTCTGAAGCCCATTTATTTTTTTCTGTACTTAAAGTGAAGTGAAGTGATTTCCCTTCTTTAATATGGGGTAATTATTTATATAGGGGGAAAAAATATGGTGTTGATTCCAACAAATCAACAGTTCAAAGTTAAAATGGTCTACTCAGCTCCTGCCCAAACTTGAATAATGAACTGGACAACATGAAAAAGACACACAGTTCAACTATTCCTTCTTTTTTGCAGTTTTATTCCCAGTCACATCTATGCCAGTAGTTTATTTGTTCAGTCGATTAGTTAGGGTGATAACCTTTAAATAAAGAAAACGTATGCAATATTATGATTATTCCTGAGGTTACTGTATTAGACCTGTGCTTTGCCTAAATCGATGCTGATATTGAAATAGTTTGGTTTAATGGAGCAAGATAGACCTCTAATGTAGCTTAACATACATATACAAAAAAAATGCCAGTACCATCTTTTCTCCTCCAAGGATTGTGTGACAGTTTTAAGTTGGGTAGTTGCACTGCTGATCTGACTTTACCTAAAGAACTTTATTACCTTCCTCCATCCAGAACATCAGACCTGGGTCCATTGACGTGAGCAAACGACGGTTCCATCCAATTGTATAAGTTTTAACTCAAACAAATTTATCAGAGAGAGAGCAAAAACATTAGGACTGGCCAAACCATCCGGTACACTCTTATAAAGAAGGAATGTGTTGACTACCTCAGCACAAGCAAAAAGATCAGAAAGACTACAGAAGCCAACAGAAGTACATGATGACAGAATTATTCCCCCAGATGAGGAAAAACAACATTTAAATAAGTTAAGAAAATTCATGGCAAGGTAGGCGTGGGATTGTCAAGATCTACAATCAACGGATACACTGATCAGGCATAACATAACTGCCGTGATATTATGTCGGCCCCCCTTTTGCTGACGGCTGATGTTGAGTTGTGTACTCCACTAGACCCCTGAAGGTATGCCTACTACCTGTAAGCATCTGGGTGTTGTTTTTAGGCAGACTTGAAACAAACTGACCCTATTTCAGACACAAATAAGGCACCAGAACAAAGAATCAGGATCAAAAATACGATCTAAAGTGGTTATTATTACAAACAATTTAACATGAAATAATTTGAAGATCAAAGCGGATCTCTTAACCAGAAAGAACACGCAGGGCACCTTCAATGCAAAATATAAGATTTTTAATACACAATAAATTAAGTATACTCAGTGACCATTTTAGAAGACACAGAAAAAATAAAAATATATTTATTTCCATTGGCATACTTTTAGCTTTTGTTTCATTATAATCAGACCAGGCCCATATACAGACATTGTATTGCATTTAATAAATAAGTACTAGCTTAGGTTTTTTTTTTGTACAGTAAGTCAGTTTCTTCTTAACACATTGTATACTGTAAATCTTCTGACAACAAACAGCAATACACAAACAGCAATACTCAGGCAAGATCATATGTAGACACATTAGCAGTGATATTAAAACACTGGAATTTAAGCCACAGTGAAACAGACGTGTGTGTTTTGGCTATTTTGTAACTGTAAGTGGCACCAATAAATCATATTTTCTGACTTGCCTCTCTTGGTATCGAGCTATATAGAGTATCTTGTGTTTATCTGCCGAGATTTTAAGATATTCACCTTTACACGTTTACTCCCGAGCTGTTAAATCATTTCTCGTCTTAAGGCTAAACAAATGAAATCCACTATGACTGCAGCAAAAAAATGAACTGACAAAATCATCATTATCTACATGGCTACATACCACTGACCAGCTACTATTCCTTTAAAAGTAAAAAGCTCATCATCAAGATTGTACTTTCCTCATAGCTGAAGTTAGAGCTCTGACATTCTGAGCAGCAGTGAAATAGTGATAATAGTGAAGAGAAATGCCCGGGAAATATTAAACTATTCGCTGCCTTTCGGGGTTTTTTGGCATACAGAAACAATTTGGCGCGCTTTAAAGCCATGACAACCAAGTTCGTCAGGGCGAGACAGTGGTTTAACTCTGAAAGTGAAAAAGGGAAGTGCAGCGTGTGAAGGAAGAACAAACTGCCACCAGCTAACTACCTCTTTGAAATAACCACCAGCAGAAAAATTACGACCACAATTCTCTATATTGCATGGAAGCAAAATCTGGTAAAGCTGTAGCGCTTTAAAATTAATTCAATTCATATAGTGCCAAATCACAACAGCAGTCACCTCAAGGTGCTTTGCATTGTAAATTAAAGAAAGACAGTGAGAAGGAAAAACTCCCTTTTGACAGGAAGAAACCTCTGACTGTGGGAAATCCCTTTAAGCAGTCTTTATCCTTTGATTTTATGAAAACGATAGCTGACGTGTTCAGCCTGAGCAGCACTGTGTAGTTTAAGGGAAGAAGGAGGTTTTCAATGACAGCATGCATCTAGAAGGAATACTAACTGGGATATGAGACAACGGTTAAATCATCTTAACTAATGCATAGAGGAGGTGGGAGACAGCAGCGGAGAATATAAGAACGTGACCAGTTGAAAGAGGAAATGGTGATACAGTATATGGAAACTATGTGCAATTACAAGGTGCTACACAGAATCCAGGTCTACATATGCTGCAATCTTGTGTGCATCAGAGGCAATCACCTGTTTAACATCAGATAAGCCAGCCGGTAGAACCCTGCAACGTTTGCAAATCATCCCGTGACCTCAGGTACATCACTGAAAAAAACTATTCAAGTGTATCACAAAATGTTTAAGCATGGCAGCTACAATTTCAGCTAAGTAAATGACAATACTGAAAATATATTTAAGTGTATACAAGATGTATAACTTAACCGAACGCATTAGTGAAGAATTTGGTTGCTGTATCCCTGAAAAAATAGCAAATTTTAAGGCAAAATAAACAACATCCTGAAGCAGTTTCAACAAGGGTACATTCACTAAGTGACCAAAAACACTGGCAATAATTGCATCTCCCGAATACAGAGAGGAGCAAGTGATGAGAAGTTGTTTTACAACTACCTTTGAATAACGAGCAGCTTTAATGATCGGTTATCTTGTCGGTGCTTTTCATTTACATCATTTCCTTTTCTGTGGAATATACGACAATTACATGGTTCTGTTGTTATCTCTGAGACAAGTTAGCATAAAAGGATCGTGGGTGTTAACCAGCAGCATCCTGCATCACTTGTTTTCTATGAGCGTCTGCACCTTGTGGACCAAGTCTCGGGCCATCATCAAGACCTGGGGGACGTTGTGTCTCTCGGCCATTTCTGAGAAGAAAAAATATATAAAAAAAAAAAATTACAGATACAATTAGGAACACTGTCAATATTTAAAGATTTTTAATATTTAAGATCTTTAATATTCAGTAAATACTGATATTTCACAATAAAAGTCACAATAAAAACATATTTTTATAGAAATCTCTGTACCTCGCTGTAACCAGCTTCTTAGTTATTTTAATGTAAACTTGATTGTTTTCCTTTAGCATTGCTTCACTCACTTTTCAAATGATTTCTTACCATTAAAGAACTTGATGATGTCTGTAAAGTCCATGTTATTTTCCAGGATGATGTCTCGATACATCTCCACAAGTGCCAGGGCAATGAAGAGCACAAAGTGCTCAGAGGAGGTGTGCTTGGCTGCCCAGATGGTTTCCCACACAGAGAACACATCATCGTAGACCATTTCTGTTCGGAAAAGACCCACAAATCAGATTATATTCGCTGTCACGAGAAAGTCACGGTCGATTCAAGCAAACAATATGAGGCCTGCGTTTCGCATCACCTCTCTTGAAGTCAAGAAGAAACCAGCGATAACAGAAGTAGAAGTGGGTGTAGTCTCCATTCTGCTGCATCAGTTCAAACAGCTCAGAGTCCAGGATCTGTGATAAGTAAGAACAATATAATGTTATCATTATCCTACACCTGTATGCATGCATTTGTTTTTATAATTCAGCCCATACTACACTACTGGATTCCTGCTGCTAGAAGAAAATATGGCAATAAGGAACAAAGAAATAACTAGGTAATATAGAGGAACAGAGAAATCACTTATATTGTGGGTAGTCTAACTAAGTGGTGCAGTGCTGGGAAACAATACTGAAATATATAAAAATAGCTATAATTATCGTCCTGTTTTTATCCAGGTAAAAGTCTCATTTAGATCAAAATGTGTTTTTCAAGAGAGACCTATCCAAGGGGCAGCAGAAGTTACATTAAATACAGTGCACAACAATATAACAAGTAAAGAAATAAATACAACTTATATTCACTACAGACAAGGGAACACAAACATTTTTAATGCATAATAAGACAGTATTACAGCCCACATATCATGTGGATTAATTTTTATTTTACTATACTGTATGAAATAAACATATTTGGTAAATTAATTAATATGGAAAATGTGTTTTAAACATATTGGTATTTTCACCATAGCTCATAACAGATACAATAGGTTAGAAATCAAACAAGCCTTTTTCATATCTGCATGTGCTGTGATCCAAGGTTCCAAAACTATAACATAATTAAATTAAAACACACAGTGTCAACGAGTATATGGACAATGACACAACTTATAATTTAACCGATTTATCTCACAACAATGGATTTGAAGTTAAACAAAAACATGTGACTGAAAGCATGAGACAAAAACACTTTGCGATCAAAAGACACTGAATGTAAATACAGAAGCTTTACATCAAGGTGCAAACCGCTGATTACACTTATGCAAAAAAAACCAATAAAACATCTGGAAGAGTTCAGATCACTAGTGTTTACTGATGATGTGACTGCTGATAGAAGTAGCAGTACACGGCCACAGATTTAGCCAATTGATTTGAAAAATCAACAGCGGTTGTGTACTGTATAAAATCTATTGGCCTGCTTGTAGACGTAGGTGGATCGATGTAGACGTTATAACCTTAAAGTATGTCTGTAGGATGTAATACAGAATCATTCTACTCTCTGACAGTGAGGAAAACCTCTTCTTGTCTGCCTACATTTAAGTATCAGCAGCAAGCTGTAACTCTTCTTAGTAGGCTACCTTTACCATTCAGCAAAATTACACTGTTTATAAAATGTTTATATGATTGTATATATGGAAAAATATGCACTTACCTGGATAAGTGAGCGCATATTGGCAAAGTGAGAGTCCATGGCACCCCCGTGAGGGAAATTCTGGTTCATCCTCTTCATCAGTTCAGTGAAGCAGCTGAACGCCATGATCTCTGGAAAGCCCCAAACACATTTAACGAGTTGTTCATCTAGTAAATTATGTGAAGCTCTGCAAAACCCATATTGGTAAAAAAAAAAATTGCACTTAAAAGGTTTTACCGACCATCATCCAGGATAACTAACAGAGGAGCGAGCAGATCGCACATGCCCTGCACATAACCGATATCCAGATGCTGCCAGACGTAACTGCAAAGAAAAATAGATTTTTATTTTTGCGTTTCAACCTTGTGCATTAAAATAAACCTCATATATAGATTATTGGATATAGATTATCCATTTACCTGCACATTATGTTACGCAGCTTCTCCAGATTCTCAGTGGTGAAGTACCAATACGTTCTATCACAACGTCTGACATCTTTGTCAATACGATGCAAATTGATCAAGTACATATCCATTGTTTCTTGCTGCAGGAATAAAAGTAAAGTCAGTTACTGTATGATAATGATTAAAAGACTTCCTTTGACGTTCTGTTTGCTGTGCATAACACTTACAGAATAGGTTTGCTCCTCTGAGGACTCATCATATTTGGTGACTCCTCCCACCTCTGCAGACTCTGGTTCAGTGAGCACATTTTCTATCTCGGGCTCCTCTTCTGAAAGGCCCAGATCTGTGCCCTCAGGACTGGTATTACAAGCTGTGTCCAGATGGTGATCTAGGGCAAGATCCTCAGATGCCATTTTCTCTCTTTGTGCCAGGGAGACAGGGGGCGCAGCAAGCCCTGCCAAAGGCCTGGTTTTGATGTCCTCGGAGGTCACGCATGTTATCCCTGCAGGAATGTCCTCCATTTCCAGCGCAGAAGGAGAGTCATCCGAATCGGCTGTGTCTGGAGACTGCCGGGACTGAGACGACAGCGAAAGCGATGCTGATTGAAGAGCATTCAGCACTTGTCTGACTGGAGAATTTGAACCAGGTTTCTCGAATGAAATCTCTGTAGCCTTTTTGGTTTCAACAAAGTCGCAGACGGCTGCTTCAACATCCATTGTTTCTGCGTCTGTGTTTGAGGCCTTGATCACTTTTAATGGGATTTCTTGTTTCTTAGAAATTTCTGGCTTTTTTTCATTTAGCGGATTTGCATCTTTTTCTGCTGTAGGCGGACAAGATGACTCCACTTCCAGACTTTTGCTCTTGTGTGGCTGAAGACTTAAAGTCTGCCCAAGCGGAGGTGCTTGGAAATATTCATTATGTATCTCTGTTTCCAGCTTTAGAACATTAGTATTCTCTTTCAAATTAATATCTGTGTCTGTGGCTTTTGAAGCCCCTGACAGCCCATGCTTCGTTTGATCTTTTTCCTCTACTTCAGCTTTTTGCTCAGCTTCAGATTTCTCCTTTGTCTCCTGAACCACTATGCTTTCTGAAACCGTCTCCCTCTTTTGTGCATCAGCCTCACTCTCGGCTGCAGGGTCCTTTACATCCTCCTCTCCTGATTCACATGTTGTGAGCTGAATCTTTACAGGCTGTGATCCAGCTGTAGGTTCCTCACTGCAGGCTTCTGAGTTTTCTGCTGTTTGCTGGGAAACAGACTCAGTTACAGGATGACGGTTGTCTGAATCTGGACGTTGGTTTGACAGATCGTTGGAGGACGGGTCGGAGGAGGGAAGTTGTGGCTTGTCTGTGGTTGCATTTCCGATGGCCTTGCCTGCACCTCTGTGCTGTGCTTCTTCAGCTCTGGACTCACTCTCAGCCTGATCCGCTGTGTCGACCGATTCAAATACCTGGAAGCCAACGGAAAATAGTGAACATGTTTGAGTGTTTTTAAGAGCACAACAGTGGTTTCTCATGTGTTAGTTTATAAACTGTAAATAAAAGTCCCACTCTATGATGAGGCACACGTTAAAAAGCATGAACTGAAAGCTTCATTAATGGTCAATAAATCTCTAATGCATTATAGATCCATTATAAACCACTAATGGTAACACATTTTGGGCTCTCAGGCTGTAGGAAATCCCTTTGACTAGTCTTTATCCTTTAAAAGAGTGGTAAGTGATTTATAAATGATCAATAAAGGCTTTTTATAAAGTAGTATGCAAATTACAAACACTTGACATTATTGCTAACAATGTTTTATTACACCACAACGACATGTAGTGATTTCTAATCCTTTGAGCATCCTTACATATGTACAGCAATCACAATAATCTTTTTTTATGTTGCATTATAAACTTGAATTCCTGCCTCCTTTAAATGAAATGAAGGACACTCTGTTGATAAAAGAGCAAGCTTTTTCTCTACATAGCACAGTGCCACTAAGTCAGTCTGCCAGATGGTTAACTATTTTAATCCCTGACTGAAATATCTTACTAACACTATCGCCTACATGATGAAACCTAATGACTTATCCCCCCAGTTTTTTCTTGTTACTGTGACATTGTTTTAGCACCAGTCTGATGGACTGCCATGAAACTTGATACAGACATCCTTGCCTTTAATGTAGAGCCATTAGCTTATTATCTTTTGAAAAACTTGATTCCTTTACTGCAATTTATCCTCAAATACCTTAAACCAAATGGCAATGCTGCTCAAAAACAGTTTCACTGGCGTTACATTCAGCGATTCACAAGGTGTGCTTTGGAAAGCAAGAATACAACAGCAAACCATATATATGCTGTAGTAATTGGGCTAATGCTTGGGAAAAAATGAAGCCTGGTATGGTGTCGTATCAAAAATCATTGCTATGGAGATGTTGATGAGAGAGGGACTACCTGTGCGCTGCTGCTGGAGTCGCTCTGTGAGTGAGTATTTTGTTGATCTGAGTTGCTACTTAGAGATGACTGGAGTGAGACAGAGTATCACATGAGACAAAAACAGCAGAACTGTTAGCCAAGTTATTCTCTCACAACTCTTGAAATAGTTCCCACGTGGTAGGTGTTACATAATGTGGATTTTTTTGTTTGTTCAAACTTGCATCTGTACTGATGGTGGAGTCCCGCTGCACGGGTCCCCTTTCCACGCTGGCTCCGGATGAGCATCGGGCGAGTGCCTCGGCGTGTTTCTCTCTCTCCCTCTGACGGACAATGGCCTCGCAACCCTGCCACTCCTTCATAGTCTGCTCGTACATGCACCGCATTTGCTCATCAATCTGAAGCAATAAGCATGTGTAAATAACTGGCAAAGAATAGATCAGGGCATGAGTATATATCTTTATACTTTGAAAGCACATAAGTAATACCTCCCGCCGGCATTTTTCACTCATGCTGAACTTATAATGTCCTAACAGGAAGGGCCAGACTTCTTTACGGAGTGAAGGGGCCACCCCACCAAAATACACCAGTCTGTGTATCTCCTTTTCCTCATAGGCCTGAAAGGGGAAGTATTTTTACTGTTGTGTCAGACTGAAATCGCTCACTAAATGAAAGGAGGCATTTCACACAGGAATGAATGACATCTAGGCGTTGTGTGATGGCTTGGTGTTTATGTATAAATCTTACAGAGCTGTCTTTGAGGAAGTTGCTCCAGACCTCCACAGAGAGGCCTCCTCGAGCATCACAGGGTACGCCGGGGTCAACAATCGTGGTGTTGACCAATGCGGAGAGGTGGGTGCGGACTGTGGACAGATGACGACAGTATGCAAGCCCTAGAGAGGAGAGATAAGGCTTCTCATTTTCAACCACTGTAATGAATTATTGATCTGCTGAACAACCCAACCAGAGTGATTCCTAAATTGCAAACACAAAGAAGATGTGATTATACTCACAGCCATAGAACGCACGGGAGATTATCTGGTATTTCATGGTGTCGCAAAGGAGCTTTAAGGGAGCCCTGGTAAAGTGAGAATATTTCAAACTTTGTCAGGTGGAATAATCAGAACGGTGATTTCAGCCTGACCATTGGAAATACTTACCTTTCTTGGTTACAGCCATTAGGCAGAGAGCCATCAGATGAGCCATTCTGTGAGCAGGAGGAGCAGGAGGACTTCCTGGGGGCTGGCTGCCACATATTAACACCCTGATCCATCAGCTCTGGGGCCACTGCACAGCAAAGCGGCCCTTACTACTACTGTTCCTATTATCACAATCAATTAAGCAAGCAAAACCAGGAGCAGCCCTAACGGATTTGGATATTAAAATGAATTTCTGAAAATGATAAGAACTGATAATACATGGTGAAAAAAAAAAACAAGAGAGAGGATGGAGATGCAGATGAGGCAGACAAATTACTTTATGTCCATGCAAAGATTCCTTATTGTCACTGGGACTTTAATGTGAAATGGAGACATGGACACTAAACAAGGAGGAAAAATATTATGGCTGTAACGGTTTCACATTAGAAAGGACTTAATTACAAAGACGAACACTGAATGTATGTCTGGGGGAAACATCAGATTCATCTAAAGTGAACAGTTTGAAGTGAAATGACATATAAAGTAATTAGAGCAGTTACAGATATAATCTTTGATGATTCTGTATTGCATTATCTCAGGGAGGCAGAATAGAAAGATTAAAGGCACTTACTGAACTCCATCTGATTGCCAGGAAAGAGGATCCGAAACACATAATCGGTTGCTTCATCGTCTTCCTTATCTGATACAGAATCACATGAACCATGTGGACTTCTCTTTCGCAGTTTGGGGAAAACCTTTCCCTACAAATGGAAATAGTATATGAAGAAAATACATCATAAATATTGGTAAAGTAAATATTGTTGCATGAAATGTTGAAAAATTATTTGAACAGAGGTGTCCCGTTTACCTTCCCTCTCTGATTCCAGAGTGGTGGGTCTAGCTGCCCATGAGGTAGCAGGCCAGTCTCTAAGCATGTGAGAAACTGGAGCAAATGGCCTCCTTTAGGAAAATGTAGAGGAGGCCTCTGGATCCCATCCTGGCTCACCAAAACGACTGTGCCTCCACTGTTCACTGGAGATACCCACATGTCGGGAAAAAGATAAATAACTCATGTGACTTTATTTGGGACATTAAAAACCATGTCTGATTTTAATTTTTGCAGATTTTCACTCAGTGCGCCTCTGGACCAGCGCTAGCACAGCTGGGGGTTTTTGAGAGCGCTCCAAGTCTTTGAATTGTATTCCATTTTATTTATATAGCAACAAATCACTACAGCAGTCACCTCAAGGCACATTATTGTAAGGCACAGAGAAATCCCTAACAATCAAACAACCCTTTTTGAGCAACAGTGGGAAGGAAAAACTCCCTTTTAACAGGAAGAAAGCTGAGGCAGAACCAGGCCTGGAAGGGGGGCAGCCATCTGCTGTGGGGGTGATGGGAGAAAGACAGGACAAAAAACACAGTGAAAGAGAACCAGAGATGAATAATAACTAATGATTAAACTCAGAGTGGTGTATAAACACATACTGAGTCAAAAAAATGAGTGCATCATGGGAATTCCCAGCAGCCCTGACTCACAGTGCAACTAAGGAAGGATTTAGAGTCACTAGATACATGCTTTATCAAAAACCATTAGGTTTAAACCTAATCTAAAAAGTAGAGAGAGCGTCTGTCTCTCGAATCCAAACTGGGAGCCACAGAAGAGCGGCCTGAAAGCTGAAGGCTCTGCCTCCTACTATAAGTAGAGCTCTACTGCTCTATTGAGGTGATAGGGTACGATGTGGTCTTGTTCTGATTGTGTGCATTTATCCATCTGCTATTTTACTCTGGGCCTCAAATGTGTGCAAAACGAAAACAAAGTCCCCTTCTGTGACAAACTCACCAGCCATTTATGGATTACTGATCACTGAAGAGGAGATATGAGTCTCCAAATACAAACCAGCAGTTTTTGCTTGAAGAGCCCACAGTGTTTAAGCCCCATCAGTGGTACATTAGGTCAGAAGTGTGACCGCGAGCATGCTTGGTATTTTTCATTCACAGGGTTGTGAACCATAACAATCTCCTCCCCGAGGATCGTACTGTCATTGCAGTTTTACTGTACAATCTGAAGGACAACATTCACCCTGCCACATCTTGTGCAAAGTTTTTTTGCAACACAAATGTCGCCTACTACATGCCCTTCTCACTGGGTCTCTCATTGAATTCCTTGCAACTTTGTGCTTTCCCCCTAAATTAAATTCAAATTATATTTTGACACACTGGAAAAGATCACACATGGCTTCCAGGGAGGAATCTAAAACAAGGGGCTGCACTGCAATGCTGCATAAGGTGACAACTTTGAAGGGGAAACAGGCTAAGTTTCATTTTTAAATGGCACAACTTTGCATTGCAGCCAGTACTTTAATAGGTGAGTTACCTTGCTGATGACAGTGGAGATACACAATCTCCTCCAAACGAATTGTCATAGCATAATCCCAGTAAACACTGAGAGAAACAGAAATGGATACTGGTCAGTGAATAAGCTTTGCAAACACAATATTTAAGTCTCAGTAGTTTGGCTCTTTCATCTGACCTTTTTTCAGAGTCCAGCTCCCCAACATTGCCATTCATCAGTTGATTTGGTGTCCACTTCAGGGTCATAAGGTCTGCAGTTTGATGTAGAGAAAGGTAGCCTGGAATGGCCTCCATGTCATCTCTCTGTACACACAAGACAAAATGAACAAATCCCCACGTGTGTTAGTGCTGTAGTATTCAGATCAGTTACATATAAACAAATTAAGAGGAGGCATCAAGTTTCCCACAGAGTAAGCAAGCTTCTCTTAATATTTTCTCTCTCTTAAAATGAGAACTAGTTTTGTATGGTTGTTTTGAAAAGGACAGGAAAACACATACCGGCTGGACCAGGACATTGTTCTTCCCAAACAGAAGTGTGGCTCTAGAGTTTTGGTGAAGTGATTCAACATATTCCCTCACCCACATAAGAGGGCGATCATCCATGCTACCACTGGACTGTCTCTTCTGGATCTGTTAGGGATTAACAGAAGAAGAAAAAAAAACAATCACATACAACCTACTGCTGGTTGTTTTTACAAGGAAGCATTCAATTTATTGACTGTCTAACCAAGGCAGGCCTTCTGGAGGGGGAATCCTGCCGACAGTGACCGCTGTGAATACGATGCCTCTGTACAAGCTCATCTGCAGATGGATCCGTCCAGAAATGGTCTGCAGTCTTAACCTTGGTGTACTCCAAAGCACAGGGGCCAACTGCAAAACAAGGTTAATGGGCTTAAAGTAGAGATCCGAATAAGTAGCTATGTAAACTGATAGCACAGTTAAAAAAAAAAAAAAATACCCAATAGGGATGCAAGAATCGGTCCATCCACAGGATCCATCAGCATGGCTTCTTTGTCATAGAATGAACTGAAGCACACAATAATAACACAAGTATACATGCGGAAAGACCATAGCTTTAATATCAAGACTGTTTTTAATTCATCCCCATGTTCCTCATTGCATACCACAGCTCTCAATGAGTTCTGTGCAAACAGATAATGTATTAATGTTACCATAGAGAGGGTACAAATTAGAACACATGAGAGAAAGAAGCCTGAAAACTTTGGTGGTGATGATACATAGAAATCAGCTGCCTATGGCAAAAAAAATTGTGGCATTGAAAAGAAAAGACATTCCAAAGCCTCAAAAGGATAAAAAAAAATATCGATAATCCTACCTGCTGTTTTCTACCAAGTACAGGACAATCTTATCTAGGAGCTTTTCCATCAGGGCAGTTCGAATCCACAGGTGTTTCAGTGCTTGAGGAGGAAGGTTAGCCAACTTGGACTGCCGACTGCGGTCAGTACTCAGTGAGGAATTGTTCTGCTTGCTAAAGCAAAAGAAGAAATTTACAGACGATGTCTGCATAGGCTCTTAAAATGTAACAGGATGAAACAGGAATGAAACATAGCACAAAAGAGTTTATGTAAGAGTTTATATATCGATATATATGAAAATAACTACAAGAAAGAGTCTGTGGTCTCCCACAGGTAAAAGTTTCACCTGTTTTCAATGAGCTGTTCCAGCTCCTGGACCTTGTGACAGAGCTCCGCAGCAGGGGAAAAGCTTTTTGCCACCTTCATAAAGAGTGCCGCAACCTTATTACTGCACAGCAGGCCTGCAATCCTACGTTTCAATCCATGAAGCACACACGCCTCCACTACAGCTATACAAACACACATAAACATGCAGAGACTTAGCAAATATTTGATTTGTATTTATATAAAACATATAGGCATATAAATATATACATTTTTTAATTTCAACTTAATCTAATCCATCTTTTATGGATTTGATGAGGAAATGTTTGTATTTGGCCTAGAGCTTTGTTTTTCTCTAAAAAGCACAGTACAACTCCCTTTTGTTAAAGCCCTCGTGTTTCTTATACAGAAACAGGCGAAAAGCAAGCACAGGTAGCTCAAGGAGAAATAGGCTGAAGTCAACACTGCCTACAGTTGCTAGGATATAAGTGTTGAGAATCATATACGCCTCACTCCTTGTTAGTATCAACACCTTTGAAGGTTCATCCTTCTACTTTATTGAATATAAATAGATGTGACTAATGAAAAGAAATCATTAGGAACAGACTGCACAGGACCTTTTGGCACTGTGAGAATGAACTCGTGGGAGGTGATATGGCTTGACACAAAGTGAAGTCAGCCGTCATTCAGTACTGTAAATGTCAGTATGGATGTGGCGGACGGTACTGTACTATTTAACACTGAATGTCTTTTATTAGATTAGATACAATACAGAAAACCTATAATACCTTTTTTAGTTGGAGGTAAACATTATAGCTAAAAGAAAAGACATTGTTCATGTCATCGGCAATAATAACTGAGTAATGGATTGTAATAAAATATCTAATAAAAGCAGACAGTAGAAAAACATTTACCACAGAAGGATATAATATGGCTGCTGTCTGCATGCACAAATTTCCTCGTTACTGCCTCCTCCATAATTTGTTTCACCTAAAGGAGAGAAGTTCACCGTCAGATACGTCTTAATCAGTCTGACACAGTTACATAAGGTGATAAAGACAAAACAAGAAGCACAAAAGCGAGTGATGTTGGAAAAAGTAATGATGAAGCAGCAGTATGGCAACATAAGACATTTCTTACAAGCAGGTTATAGCATCCTGCTGATGTACGCTGCCAAAGTTACCAAAACTACAGCCTCATCTTCTGCAGTTTATTAAGCCATTGCAAGTGCTGTACAACATCCAATGTGCATTTCAACCTTCAAACTTCAAATGATTTTGCAATGTAACGCCCATGCAATTTCTGATCTCCTCAATTTGTCTGATTTATTGTAAGCAGTAAAAGAAAACCTTCAAGTTTTTGTTTACATTTTCTAGTGATTCCAAAAGGAATTGTTTCTTGATGTTTTCTGCTTGCATTCCTAAACACATTCATCCATCCATCTACTTTTTTTTTGATTATCCAATTAAGGGTTGCAAGTAGCCTGTCTCATGTGTCGTAGGTTGAGAGGCTGTGTGCACCCTGTACACCCTGGACAGGTCGCCAATCGGTCTAAATAATCTAAATATATCTAAATAATATGTAAATATGTAAATAAATTCGCTAACAATTTATTAACACACTTTACCAAACTGCAAAGTTTGCAATAAGAACACTTTTAAAATATAGCTACAATCAAAGCAGCAGATAAAAAAATGTATATTTTTAGCCTATTGTATGAATCAATTTCCAACTTCCCCGTATTATATGTTTCCAATAATCAACCTAGTAATAGCACTGTATTAAAGCTATGTTTGTGTCATAAACAGTGATCTACCAACCAAATGAGGGAAAAGCTTCAGTGACATCATCTGGGGTTGTTTAGTCAGACTCGACAAAGCCTCAGACATTACTGCAAAACTGTGTTTTCAGCGCAAATAACACTTACATACTGACCTTGAAAAAGTACCCAAAATCAGTGTCACTCTCCATTTCATTTTAACAAATGTCATCTTTTTGAATGAGCTTGTTGTCATAGCTGCAGTTATGTTCAGGTTAAAAAAAAGAAAGAAACTGAGATGAGCATGATCATGAATACACTTTTTGAGCGCGACATTTTCTCTGAACGTTTATTGTTTGGTCGTGATCCACAAAGTAGTCACGTCTGCTGCTAAGAAACGTATCATTAAACAATAAAATGCACTAAATTTAAACTGATGCTCAGTGCTCTAGACACATTCTCACATGAAATAAAATGAAAATCATTTCCATACTGAAACATGATTGTGCTGGAATTCTGCTGAATGTTCACAATTCAGGGGTTATTTATTGCTGCTGCAACCAGACCTCACGACTGTCCTGTCCTTCTCCTTCACATGAGTAAACAACATGAAAGCCACGCTTTGTATTAATTGCCCATCTATATAAAGCAAAGTGAAACATTAAAATGCAGTTTTGGTTTTGTTTTTCTTAGATTTATATATCACAGCTAAGCCACTCCTTACTGCAGGATCCTGTATCAGTGTGTGGTGTCGCGGAAATAAGATATAACCGGGGACGGTTACTAAAGTAGTGACAACGCCACCTGGGGGAGGGCGCTACAACCCCAGGAAAGATTTCTCTAGCCAATGAGAAGATTGTATTGGCTACCAAAGCCCACAGACTCGTTATTTAAAGGCAGAGGTGAGACAAAGGGAGTTTATAATGCAAAGTTTATTAAGAAAAACTACTAAAACATAACTAAAAGATTAAAAAGGCACCTAGGGTAGCAGGGGTAAGAGAGTAAAATAAATTAAAACCCTTTATTACCAAACAATAATTAAAACAACATACTCCTGCCACAATGCTACCCTAAAACAAGCACAATATATTAAAAAGCAGCAACTAAACAAAATGGTGGAGACCGGCCACTTGAGGAGGCAACCTACAGGGAGGAGTGCCCAAGGGTGCCACCAATTACTCACCCGTGTGATTTCACAGCAAACCTCACTCACACTAAACTCTAAAGGGTGCAATCTGCCTATGCCCGGTGTGTACACTCGCATGCATCGGGAGGGATTCCACCTCACGTGCCTAGCCTCTGAACAAGCGGCCGCACCTCCACTAAAGCAATAAAGGAAAAGATAAAACATTAAACAATCAATAAAAGATCTACATAAAACCACATCCCAAATCACTATACTTTATAAAAGTAGTGCATAACAAACAAAACGGCATCTGACAAGACAGCAGCAGTCTAATGCACACCTGCAAGAGAGGGAAACAGTAGTCAGAGTCCACCCTACTATGCCACAGTATGATAAACAAAAGTCGCACTTACCACTCTCTAAGGGCAACTGAGTAGCTTTCCTTAAGAGATATGTGGAGCTCAACTGCCTAGTGCTGCAGCCACCTTAGATTGCCAAGACTGCCAAATGCCTTCTCTCAGTAGTGAAGCGCAGCTGTTTCTTATAGCCAGGTAATTGTCGGCTGAAAGGTGTGGATGTCAGTGGTGCGTTTAGGGACATCATGTAACATCCTAACCCCAGAATCTACTTCACTACAATCTACCCCCGAGATTTGAATCGTCGTCCCGACGATTGACACTCACTGCCAAGGTCTAAACAGGGTAACTGTAGTAGGCACAGGTGCCTGTGAGTTCACGGCCTCTATTGCTCTACTTCCTGCTGCCTGGGGCAAATGGTGCGGATTTGGGTGCGTCCCAGCATTACCACGATTAGTCCTACGTAAAGGGGCTATATCGTTATGAACACCAGCCATAACTGGCAGCTGGTCAGGGCAGGCCGACCCCGCGGAGGACGTTGAGGGTTCTAGCTCATCTGACCACGAGGGCTAGGAGTCTCTGGTCTTTGTTGGCAACTGCTTGGGGCTGGAGTAGGTTCCGAGACCAATAAAACCCACTCGCCATCTTGCATCAGTTCTTCTACAGGGTAGTTTCTAATGTTTGGATCGGAGCACTGGGGGCAGGTAGTCGCACCTTCCACCTTATTCTTTAGTAGTGAACGGTGGACATGTTTCACTTGACTTGGGCTATCTACCGAGCAATAGTGTACACGGACCCATTTTGGTCAGGGGCCTTAAGCACTTTATACACCACCGAACTCCAAACATCCTGAAATTTTATGACGGCCTCTGAACCCAACCTCCTTAAGGTAAACCAACTGACCTTCTTGCAGGGGAGCATCCTCACATGCTGATCGTGACGCATCTTGCGCCAGTTAGCTGCAGCCCCCAAGCGTTTATTAGCATGTTCAAATGCATGACGTGAGTCGAGTCTGGTGCTCTACAACCCAGTCATGGGTGCTACCAGCCACAGGCTCCTGAATCCTACCCAACAAAAAGTCAACGGGTAACTGGGGATCTTGGCCAAACATCAGAGCAAATGGTGACTCGCCTGTAGACTGATGTACTGTAGTGTTATATGCAAAGATCACTTGTGGCAAATAACAAGCCCAGTCCCTTTTTCGAGAGGTAGGGAGGGTGCGCAGCAAATTGTGCAAAGTGCGATTAAACCGCTCACATTGGCCATTACCGGTTGGATGGTAAGGGTAGTGCGACTCTTCTCAATACCATACATTTTGCAGAGCTGCTCAACCAGACTGCTCTCAAAGTTTCTACCTTGATCAGAGTGGATACGCCCTGGCACGCCAAATCTGCAGAACCACTCCTTCACCAACACCTCTGCCACTGTCGATGCCCGTTGATCGTGGGTTGGAATGGCCTGGGTATATTTTGAAAACACATCTGTCATAACAAGAACATTTTCAACCCCATTACGCTGACGGCTCCAATACAGTAAAGTCAACTGCAAGGATCTGGTTTGGTCGGGATGCAAGCAATTGGCCCATATAAGCATTAGGATAGATTTGAACATCTTTAGCTAGTTGGCATCGCTCACACTCCTGGCACCACTGTTGAATGTCATGGTACATCCCCGGCCAGTAACACCGCTGAGAAACCAGGTCTACGGTTCTCTTTACACCCTGGTGTCCGTGCTCCTGGTGCAACTGATGCAAAACCTGACCCTGCAGTGACTTGGGCAACAGCACCTGCAGCATCTCTTCTCCCCTAGGATGAGAGACCTTGCGATACAACACACCACCCTGCTCCACCAACCTACGCCATTGCCTGACCAATCCGAGGACTTCCCTTGAGGTTTGGCCACGTTCAGTTGCATCGGGCCCCCTTCTCCGTATCCAAAACGTCAGAAACTCCTGAATAATAGGGTCAGCCTCCTGCAGAACACGAAGGTCAGACGGCGCATGTCCTGGAAAGACTGAGATAGTGGCTTGAACAGCCTCAGTTAGTGGCTTCACACCAAATACCTGTTGCAAAGGGGCAGGCAGAGGCGGTACCGGAGACTATGCCTAGTTCATTAACTGAAGTAACTTCCGCGGGATGTTGCCGTGAGAGAGCATCTGCATTCTTATTACTTCGACCAGGTCGATACTTGATAGTGAAATCAAAGGCAGCAAGCTGTGCAGCCCAGCGCTGTTCTGTAGCGCCCAGCTTGGCTGTGGACAAATGACTGAGGGGATTATTATCTGTATATACTGTGCACTTCTGCCCCAACAGATAATCTCTGAACTTTTCAGTCATGGCCCACTTCAAGGCCAGAAACTCCAATTTCATAGAGCTATAGTTATCCATATTACGCTCTGTAGGACGAAGGCCACGGCTGGCATATGCTATAGGTCGAATCTTCCCTGCCTGTTCTTGGGAGAGCACGGCACCTAGGCCCTGATAGCTAGCATCCACCTCTAAAATAAACGGCAGAGAAAAATTAGCATAAGCCAAAACTGGAGCAGACACCAACCTCCGTTTAAGCCCTTCAAAGCTCTTCTCACATTCATCTGTCCATGCTGCAGATAAAACCTGTATGGCAGGCTTCCTGGACTTGGTACCAGTCAGCTCAGCAACTAGGCGATGTGGGGAGCGCCAATTTTGCAAATCCCTCAACAAAACGACGATAGTAGCTTGCAAAGCCTAAGAAGGAGCGCAACTCAGAGACATGGTTAGGCCGGGGCCACTTAGAAACTGCTTCAATTTTATTAGGGTCGGTAGACACACCATCCCTCGACACAACATGACCCAAGTAGCTCACCTCAGATTGGAAAAAGGAACACTTTTCCAACTTAGCCTTGAGACCCTCTTGCTGCAACCGTCCCAGGACAACATCCAAGCGACTCACATGTTCCTCTACTGTAGAAGAAAACACAATAACATCATCTAAATAGAGCAACAATGACTGACAGTGTTGGTCTCCAAAGATCCTCTCCATTAATCTCTGAAATGTACTCGGGGCATTACACAATCCAAAGGGCATCCTATTCCACTCAAACAACCCGAAAGGAGTGCAGAATGCAGTCTTCATTTTGTCTTTTTCTGTAACAGGGACTTGGTTATAACCTGCGGCAAGGTCCAAAGTGGAAAACCAGCGGGCACCGGATAAAGCATCGAGTGACTCGTCAATACGTGGCAGGGGGAAAGCATCCTTGCGGGTCTTACTGTTTAAAGCCCGGTAGTCCACACACAAGCGAAGGCTGCCATCTTTTTTTCTTACCAACACAATGGGTGAAGCAAAGGGGCTACTGCTTTCCCTAATTACCTGGGCCTCAAGAAGCTGTCGAATGTGGGCTTTTACGGCCTCATATTCGGAGGGGGGGATACGTCTATACCTCTGCCGCACCGGGGTGTCTTCCACTAGGGGAATATCATGAGAAATCAAGTTAGTACAGCCTATATCCCCGTCGTGATCGGAAAAGACGCCACTATACTTGTATAGTAATGACCTCACATGACCCTGCTCCTGTGCGGTCAGAGTGGATAAGTCAATAGCAGCAATCTTATCTTGCACTGAACTAACTACAGTCTGTGAGGATACGGTAGCTGCCATACCCTCCTCTTGGAGACCCTGGGGGGAGCTAACCAAATGAGCATAGCTCAGGGTCCCGATCGTAGTATGAGGAGACAGTACTACATCCTGCACACCAACGTTAACAACTGGGATATAAACGGTGCCTCTGTTAACACAAAGAAGTGCAGGGGATGCCAATAAGCCGGCAGGTAAACCACAACTGAGCGGCTCGAACAGAGCCTCTCCTGGCAGATGTTGTGAACATGTAGCTGCCACAATTTTCATGGTACCGCCGGGGACGCGGCAGACTCTACCTCCCTTGACCTTTACCCGACTTGAGCGTTCTGAGGGGGCCTTAGCCTGGATCTGATGGCACTGCTGGAGAGCTTGTTGTATTAAAATAGGGGCCTGAACCACTGGGGGGCAGTTAAAAAAGGAAGAACCATGTTGTGCGAACAACTCGTGATAACATTCCCTAATAACATTCATTCCCAAAACCCCAGGTGCTGACATTGTACCCTGTGGGGGATCCCTTACAACCAGCACACCTCGCCGGGTAATCTCTTTACCACACAGATGCACATCTAATTCAAAATAGCCTATGTAAGGTATGGCTAACCCATTAGCAGCACTTAACTTCAACCAGTTGCACGACCGAAGTCTATCCAGGCCGCATGACTCGAAATGCTCTCTGAAAAAGCTCTCAGTTATTGTGGACACCATGGACCCGGTGTCCACCAAACAAGGGACCCATACTCCACCCATTAATACCTTCATGTAGGGGCATGCGGATACCAAACTTTCAGGGTTAGACACTACAGCCTCTGAGCTTAAGGAGCCCCCACCTGAACCTTGACTCGATGCTTCAGGGGGGTAGAAGCTTGCCTGATTGGAGGAACAAGTAGCATCATTTAAGCTGGATTGTGCTACTGTACCAGCTGGCTGTGCATGTTTTACTGTGGGCTCACCAGTGCATTCCCTAGCAGAATGCCCAACCTTCTGGCACCGTCTGCAGATTGCTGTCCTGTTACGTGAAGCGGTATAGATTTTGGGAACGCTGTTCAAGGCCGCAAGACTCCGTGTGAGCTGATTTAACTGCTTTTGCTGGTCTTTGAGAATCTCTTTTAATTCATGTAATTCGGGGTGATAGGGTGCAGTACCTGCCTGGTTACTGCTAAAAGGGACCTCCTGAACAGTGTGCTGAAACCCAGCTACAGAGGGGACCGAGTAGCTTCTACCCCTTCCACCCCCTGGAATACCTTCACGCTCCCATAAGATAGCCTCACACCGAACATCCATCAAGGTGGCAGTAGGGTGGCTGCGGACATACTGTTTTAATTCTCTGCGAAGAAACAATCAAGCACATTTTCAACAAATTGGTCTCTAAGCAACACATCTTTGTTCAGCAGAACATAAGGGGACTGTTTCGCAACTCTGTCCATGAGGCACATAAGAGCATGCGAAAACTCTTGCAATGTTTCTCCCTCCTGCTGTCGTCTTGAAAAGAACTCCTCCTGCAGAGAAACATATGACTTAGTACATCCATACAGTTCCTGTAAAATAGTCAAAATCTTTTCGGGATCGTCTTTCTCTTCTGGAAGCCGATATTTAATCTCTTCTCTGGGCTCGCCTTCTAGATGATCATAGATGAAAAGGGCTTGGTCGGCTGGTGAAAGATGTCGTGCCCTCAAACAGGCCTGCACCTCTTCCACCCATTCGGCAATACCTATACCAGTCTTACCGTTGAACCATGGGCACTTCCTCTCCCGAGGAATATAAATCAGTCTCTCAGTCGCGGGAGCTGAAACAGCAGAATGCCCATTGGTGGATGATCCTGTAGCAGCAGCACTGGTGCCAGGTTGCGCCGACCCTCGCTCTTGCCGCATCCGCCGATTTTCTGCTTGCAGCTGCTCGACCAAGTCTCGTAGCTCTGTGAGCTCTTCCTCCATAATAAGCCAGAGTATTTAAATATCACTTTATAAAACCCAGAAGTCCGTCCCGACGCTGCCACTGCTGCTGTCTTGCCGCTGCACTACAATAACCAAACAAACCGAACAGATTTAACCCCCAAAACAAAATACAAAAAAAACATGCAACAGATCTCTGCCTGAAAATATCCTGTCGACACAACGCCAGATTGTGGTGTCGCGGAAATAAGATATAACCGGGGACGGTTACTAAAGTAGTGACAACGCCACCTGGGGAGGGCGCTACAACCCCAGGAAAGATTTCTCTAGCCAATGAGAAGATTGTATTGGCTACCAAAGCCCACAGACTCGTTATTTAAAGGCAGAGGTGAGACAAAGGGAGTTTATAATGCAAAGTTTATTAAGAAAACTACTAAAACATAACTAAAAGATTAAAAAGGCACCTAGGGTAGCAGGGTAAGAGAGTAAAATAAATTAAAACCCTTTATTACCAAACAATAATTAAAACAACATACTCCCTGCCACAATGCTACCCTAAAACAAGCACAATATATTAAAAGCAGCAACTAAACAAAATGGTGGAGACCGGCCACTTGAGGAGGCAACCTACAGGAGGAGTGCCCAAGGGTGCCACCAATTACTCACCCGTGTGATTTCACAGCAAACCTCACTCACACTAAACTCTAAAGGGTGCAATCTGCCTATGCCCGGTGTGTACACTCGCATGCATCGGGAGGGATTCCACCTCACGTGCCTAGCCTCTGAACAAGCGGCCGCACCTCCACTAAAGCAATAAAGGAAAAGATAAAACATTAAACAATCAATAAAAGATCTACATAAAACCACATCCCAAATCACTATACTTTATAAAAGTAGTGCATAACAAACAAAACGGCATCTGACAAGACAGCAGCAGTCTAATGCACACCTGCAAGAGAGGGAAACAGTAGTCAGAGTCCACCCTACTATGCCACAGTATGATAAACAAAAGTCGCACTTACCACTCTCTAAGGGCAACTGAGTAGCTTTCCTTAAGAGATATGTGGAGCTCAACTGCCTAGTGCTGCAGCCACCTTAGATTGCCAAGACTGCCAAATGCCTTCTCTCAGTAGTGAAGCGCAGCTGTTTCTTATAGCCAGGTAATTGTCGGCTGAAAGGTGTGGATGTCAGTGGTGCGTTTAGGGACATCATGTAACATCCTAACCCCAGAATCTACTTCACTACAAGTGCCTTAGGTTTTTGAGAGGCAATGAGTCACAGGTGAGGGGGAGAACACACACAGAATGGGTCTAGAAGTACCCTGCTTGAGTAAAAGCTTCTGATTTCTTTGCCTGCATGGGGAATCGTGGAGTCACTGTTCAGTTTATAAGGGTGGTGCATTGTACTCACTGCTGCTTTCTCTGACTGATTTGCAAATACATTTAAACATATATATGCTGTCATACTACTGCAAAAGCACCTATTATAAACGCCAAATTAAGCAGATGGTTGGGTCACACCTTTAAATTCTGACTAACAGGGTGGTGGGTTGAAAGGAATATGCCAGAAAACAGGCTTAAACAATCTGTGCGTGGCTTCCTGATTGTGGTGGGTTTCTTCCACGATATAAAACCATCAACATCATCAGTATTATCGTCATCATTACCATCACCACCGTCGTCATCACCATCTTACGCCAGTCCACCAGCAGTCACAAACAGACCGGTATCCTGCACAGCCCCACCGGCAGCCTAATTGCGTCCAATCACATTATGTAAAATAAACCGTCAGTTTTATCATAAACAGGCCTACGGTGGAGTCAACCCTGATTAACGATATCCACACACACACACACACACACACACACACTCACACACTGAGCATATAGCGCCCGTAAACATAAACTGTGATGCGCGCAAATGAAATAAAATGCACCAACCTCCTTCTTCACATTGCGCAGCAGTTTCTGGCGCGTCTCGGCCTCTGCCACGGGAGAAAACATAATGAGTTATGCTGATCAGATGCTGTTTTGGAAATTGATGGTGATGCGCTCACGAAAGAGGGAAATAGCGGCGTCTGTACCTCCCATCGCTCCTGACAGGGTGCAGCGGCTCACACGCACAGCTTTCTGGAGATTGTCTTGACGGTGATTTAGGCAAGGCTGCTTTACAGGGAGAGTCAGTCCGGGATGTACGAGGTGTTCTTAACGACTACATCAAACCTATCTGCTACCTCACCGTGAACCACCACCCCTTTAAAGTCACAGTACCCTGTGCGTTTAATGTACACAACGACACAGTCTCCTCTCCCCCCCAGGGCAAAAAAAATTAAAATAAATAAATAAAAAAAATGCAAGGTGCACTCACAGTCAAAACTGTATCTGTAAAAAAAAAAATACAATAAGAAACTTTTCCTAAAATGTTCACTGGCTGATTATTGTTTATACGAGGTAATAAATGAGTTGTGGGCAAATGTATCTTTTCAATCTTTTCTTTCCCCGTGCATTGTACAGAATGATCAAGAAAATGATCAGTAAGAATGTGCCATCCCATGATATACAATACAATGTTTCCAGTGTTAATTATATTTACTTGCTAAACGTTATTTGTTCTTACATATCATTTCTTGATGACGTTTTAGCATAGGTTTGCAGTACAAATCAGACCTCCAAGAGTTGTTAACATTTTCTAGAGCATAATATAGAAAATGAAATGAAACAGAAATGCAAATACAGAATACATATATGGCACAAAAAGTACGGAAATTAAGGAAATTTGTAAATGCATTTTTGGGTTGAGCACCAGAGTTGAGTATGTATGTATAGATAGATAGATAGATAGATAGATAGATAGATAGATAGATAGATAGATAGATAGATAGATAGATAGATAGATAGATAGGTAGATGATAGATAGATAGATAGATAGATAGATAGATAGATAGATAGATAGATAGATAGATAGATAGATAGATAGATAGATAGATAGATAGGTAGATGATAGATAGATAGATAGATAGATAGATAGATAGATAGATAGATAGATAGATAGATGGATAGATGGATAGATAGATAGATAGATAGATAGATAGATAGATAGATAGATAGATAGATAGATAGATAGATAGATGAAAAAGACCAATAGTATGCTGCTCATGGATGGCCACTTTTGGATCTTGGTGCTTTTGCCTTTGCTTTGATAACAGCTGTGCACACTGTTGGCATTCTTCCACGGGCCTGTCAGGTGGAGTTTTCCCAGCAGTTTTGGGAGTTCTCACATATGTTGAGTTCCAGTTGGCTTCTTTTCTTTCACTCTGCAGTCTAGCTCATCCTATCTCAAAGGGGCTTGAGTCATGTGATTGTTCACACCACCAACACCATGATCTCACTAAACACAAACCAAGCTGTGGCAGCCATACTGCTTCTGATTTGGAAACATCTTAGGCAGCACAAGAACAGAACAGCACAGTATACATACAATGTCACATTTCAGCTGGTCTGAGGTCCATTCCTTGTGTTTACTGGCTGAAGAACTCTCATTTTTTCTCAGTAGTGATTTTTTTTAGCATTCAATCAAGCCCTATACTTCCTCAAAGTGATGTTGAGATGTACCTATTGTGGCTATTTGAAATATGTAAAGTGGGCTGTGGGCTGTGGGCTCTGAGCAGAGGAAAGCCATTTCTCTTCTGTTTACTGTGCTCTAATGTAATCCTCTGAAACAGATGTTTTAGTTTGAAGTTTTAGAGAATGAATACATTTTATTCTATAATCTTTTTGATGATATGCAAAATGTAGTGGCTTTGTGGCTGCCAGATCTATGTACTGGAGTAAAAAAAAGAAGTTTAATCTAAAAGGAGATGCCAGAAGTAAACAAACATAATTAAAAGTGACATAAAGTTCTCTCGATAAATACAGTATAAAATCAAATTTTCAAATGCTTATTTCATTTATTAAGGGAAAAGGGTTTTCAAAACGACCTGACCCTATAAAAGCAGTTGCCACCAAACCTAATAACTAGCAGTCAAACATGTGCAAAGGTAATTAGACTTTCACATCACTGAGGAGGAATTGTGTCTCACTCTTCTTTGCAGAATTGCTTTAATTGAGCCACACTGAAGAGGTTTCTAGGATAAATTGCCTGTTTGGTGTTATGCCAAAGCATCTCAATTTGATCCTTGCACGATGTGTTACTTTTGAGATTTTTAGCCTACTTTGCCAGACAGTTTCTAATTAATTGAGTTCTTGATTCAGCAGGTCTGGCAGTAATCAGACCTGGGTGCCTGATTGGTTTTTTTTAAAAAAAAGTCCAGCTGTATTTGGATATTTTTTTCCTCTTAAATAAAACCACCACCACCACCAAAAGTGGATTTTGTATCTTGATGATCTGAAAGATGTAAGTGTGACAAGAATGCAAGTAAATAAATAAATACTATTATTCAATTAAACAAATTTGTACTGATCACTGTATTTATTTTATTCATACCAAACAGTGAATTTCCATTTTTGTTAATTTCAGTGACAGGCCAGTGTGACTTTTAGTGTGGCCAGTGTGACAATTTTCCTTTATCGCATTAGTCTCCTGATGGTGGTGCTTTCTGCACTCTGTAGGGCCTTTAGAAGCCACTGAAGGAAACAAGGAAGGAAGCAGCCTATGAGGCGCGGAGGAGGCTGTGTGAGTGTTGGAATGGGTCACGGCTTTGTTCAACAGTAGGAGGGGAGGGCTGACGGCTACAGTCGCTAAAAGTGTAAAATACAATCAGCCGGGCGGACTATCCTGTCATATCTCTGTGTAGCTGTGTTGCAACGTAACTTCCAGATATTTGTTTCTCCTGGACTCGAAGGATTTCGTCTAAGGGATGTCAAAGCGAGTGCGAAGCAGAGAGGTCTGCGCTGATTGCAGTGCTCCGGGTACGATGCCAGACAAGCTAGCTGTAACGTTAGCTACCCAGCTAACCAGCTAGCCCCCACTATAAGTTATCGGAGTGTCTTGTTAGCCTGCCTAGTTACTGTTACTGCTACTGTACTAACAATTAGCAGTTAGCTGAATTGCTAATTGTAGCGGTTGTATTTTTTCTTGTGGAAACGTTAGGTGTTTTTTTTCTTCTTCTTTTTTCCCCTTTTTTTGAAGGCGTGCCTGTGTAATCACATTAACCTGTCTTATTCTGAACTAGTTGCTTGTCTGTATTTGTTGTCGGGTTACAGTAAGGTTAGTGGTGCGTTAAAGGCAGTATTATTTAATTTCGTAAATAAGGCTGCTCAGAAGACAGCGCTAACTTGCTGATAATCAGTAATGCCGCACAGTGGGTGTTAATGCTTGTGAAAACGTTTCTTGATTATGTCAAAGACTTGAGGGTGGGATACACCTTACCTAAAGCAGTCATGTCTGACTGCAAGTCAGCGAATATCTTCGTCTGGTTAGAGGGAGTTTGTGCTCTGGGTTAAGGCTGTCCGTTACGTTATTCATCAAATATTAGACTCATGGGTTAACAAGCACTGTATCTGTATCGTAGAACCTCGCTGGGCCTCTGTTAACAGGGGTGTGTTGATCTGCGATGAGTGCTGCAGCATCCATCGAGGTCTTGGGAGACACAGCTCTCAAGTCCGACATCTGACTCATTCTCCGTGGCCACACTCACAGCTGCAGGTGGGGAAGAGGGGACACGATCTCCATAAATCAAACACAAAGATGCAAATGAGTACAGTCTGTTCTGCATAATGCAATATGTAAATATATAAGACGACCATGTATGACTAGGAGTCCCCAAAGTAAATGTATTTTCTGCCTATTCTAAAATGTTAATGTGCTTTCTTGTTTAAGATGGTTCAAACACTGTATGGCAATGGAGCTAATTCCATATGGGAGCACAGTCTTCTGGATCCTTCCTCTTCAGTGAGTGGGAAACGCAAAGCCAACCCACAGGACAGAGTGCAGTAAGTTTTATTTTATTTTATTTTTTTAAATATGTCATCGCTGGTTTTTGGTATACTTGATTGCACTTTGATATAAAACTGTATTGGCAAAATTGATTTTCTTTGCTAAGGTCAGTAAACATGCCTAATCAGCCCGCTGTACCATGAACGTCACTCACGGACAGTCAGTCTTAACTTACTTGGAGAACTTACTTGATCAGCTGACAAGCAGGTTAGAAAATAAATACAAAAATATATCTGCAGTGCGGTCTAGCTGATCAGCTACATGATCATGCCGAAAACTGAATTTTAGAAGAGTACCTCCTTTAAAGGTAATGCTTTTTGCGAGGAGTGTTTCCCATCCTTAAGAAGTCATAATACAACAAAAACAAAATCTGTGAAGCAAAGAGATTTGATGTAGTAAAGCCTGTTATAAACACCGTGTCAGTCTGCTGTGTAGCTTAGGGAGTAAAGATAAACAGTCAGCCACATGTAAGCACAGCAGTGCTGTGTCTGACCCGCACACTTGGAGCAAGCGCTTTCATAACTTCTTCCCAAATGCTATTTCTGAGATGGATGCTATCTTATAAGGTTTCCACCACAAGAACTTTCCCTGAGAAACATTTTAAGGATCTTGGGTGCTCAGCAGTTTTAACTGGAAACAGGCTAAATTTAGTTCCTTAAGGTGTAGTTTGAAAGGTTTAGTTCCAGGTGTTCTAAAACAGCTGGAACTGTGGGGGAATTTTGCTGGGACGAATGTTGCTTAGTGGTTAATTACAGACAATTCAGCTAGTTTCTCTTCCACTTCATTCACAATATATGGATTTACTCTGATTGGTGGACGTTGTTTTTTAGATTAAGAAAGTTAGGGTATTTTTACTATAACTATTCTTTCCTATTTGCGTAGATATTTTGTATTAAATCGAGCAATGACAGATACGCTGGAGTTTGGATGTGACTTAAATTGCACCCCTAAGATTCTCTGCTTACGTGACAGCCAGACAAATCTAGCGTTGTGGCAGTATGGTGGTTTACATAACCGATATGTTTCTCTGCCATCAATGTAATGCTGCACATACAAATCTGCAGACCATTATTTAATGTGTCCAATTTAAGTGTTAGCTTCTCGTCAGTGTTTGTCTTAATCATAAACAAAGATAAACAGTGATGTGCTCACTTGAAAACTTGTAATTAATGTCCACATTTTGAGATTGTGAGAGTCTCTTGTTGTTTCCAGTCCTAATAAGACAGAGTTCATCAAGGCAAAATATCAGATGCTGGCGTATGTACATCGGATGCCTTGTCGGGAGGATGACAGTGTGACTGCAAAAGACCTCAGCAAGGTGACAATTTACTCTGTTGTTTCATTTAAACGTTCCTCTTGTAACACTATTAGACGTTCAAAAAAAAGAGGATCTTTGAGACTTTATTATATTACAGCAAGTGTTTGATTTTAATGTTGATGTCTGACCAGTTCCTGTAAATCCAGTCATGAGTTTCCTCAAACTTAACTTGGGCTACTAATATTATGTAGCCCCTCCCCAATGTCACCAAATAGGGCATGGACACGGGGGTATCCTGTGGAGGAAGTTGTCCTCCTGTGGATTGTGAGGGATTGTCGGGTGGGGTCTGTGTAGGTCAAACCTATTCTGGTGCATCCTGTGGATGATTGATTGGATTAGGTTCTGGGGAATGGCAGGCAGAAGGCAGAGGATTGTACTATAAAGCAACATTAATGGCTTAGGGGACTATGTGAAGATTAAAAAAGTTTTCTGTGTCCATGTTTTTACTTGGATTATTAACCATGGTAACTTACGCTGAACACCTAACCTGGTCGGGGGCAGGGTATGTTCTGAGTCTCTGTTTAAAATCATCTGGAAGTGCCACATTTTCAGTGATTCTTTTATTTACAGCATGTTTTAAGTCCCATGTAGATTCTGTGCTGGTGGCAAACTTTTTATATGTGCAGCTTGTTAAGCCATAACTTACTGAAACTACTGAATGAAGTGCTAACTCTGAGTCACAGTGTCCTGGGAACATGCATGTGTTGATTTGTTGATGTAGAAAATGTATTAATGTTGTTCTACTTGATTGGAATCTGCTTCTAAGTCTCGTTTACTCTGCTGGAATTCAGCAACTAGAACACACCAAGAACACCTGTTCAGTCAATAAAATGAATTTCACTTTCCATGTCGCCTTTATTAGGCTGTGGGATGGTAACATTTGTTGTTAAAATGTATCCAGATTAAAGCACAGAGAGCGCACTCTGCAATAAAAAAAACAAAACAAACATTAAATTGAATTAAAATGTTTATATTGTTACTCTGTATACTAAATTGCTAGGTTAAGAATTCTTTTCCTGCATTAATTTCTTGCCTGATTTGCAATAGTGTTGCATTTTACTGTTGTAGTTTTTATGTCCTTAATAGACTTTTAATTACCCTTTTTATATGACCTGTAAAACGCCACTTTTTATGTGACCATGAACAGAGCCTGAAGCAGACACTCTGCTTAAAAGAGGAAGCTGATAACCACCACTGTGATATCCGCTATCTTCAACTGGGGTTTGAATGGTTTTTGAGACCGCTCAGCCAAAAAAAGTCTGGCTGTGTTGAACTTTATTTGTAGAATGGCGTTTCGTTGAATGTCTTGGGCTGCTGCTGTGCTTGGGCTGTTCCTGAAATTTTTTATAGTGTGCAGGGACTGTTGTGCTGCTGGGGCGGCACCTTGTATGGCGATGCGGCTGGTCGTGATGTGTATATGTATATCTCAACAGAACATTGCATTAAAAAGAAATAACCTCTCACCACAGTTATAAGAAGGTCTAAAGCCGACAGTGTCTTCATAATCAGCTGTAACTGATTTTAAACAAGGTTCTTGTTAAATGTCTTTCAGCAACTTCATTCCAGTGTCCGTACTGGGAACCTGGAGACCTGCCTTAGACTCTTATCTTTAGGAGCTCAGGCTAACTTCTTTCATCCAGTAAGTTTGGGGGAATAAGCAGAAAGTCGATTTGGAAGTGGGTGTGATAATACTAATGATTAATCACTGTTTTTTTTTTGTGTTTTTTCTTCCTTCAAATTATAGGAGAAGGGAAACACCCCACTACACATAGCAGCAAAAGCAGGTCAAATATTACAAGCGGAACTGTTGGCAGTTTATGGAGCTGATCCTGGAGCGCTGGACTCGAGTGGGAAGACCCCCATTGATTATGCAAGGTAGAGTATAGCCTGTATTTTTATTTTAACACCTTCAAATGTTCTGATAAAAGGTTTGGGGTTTTGTTTTGTTTTTTGTTTGTTTTGTTTTTTTAGATGAGAGCAGTAAAAATGTTATATTGACACTTGATGTTAATACCACCATAATACCACCAGATAAACTTAGAAGTTTCACTTTTAAGTGGCATTCTGCTTTCAAGCATTTAAGTGGATCATATGTTATAGTCAAGCAAATTTAGGAGCCTTGTTCATTTTCTGCATGTTGGGAAAATGACTTCAGGCATATGCCTTGTATAGAAAACACAGCAAGCTGCGAAACAGTGTTTGGCGTTGTAAAGTTGGGGTTCCTATGTATAACTGGTAGTGCAGCTGCAAGCATCACCTTAAGAGATGCAATCCAGCTCATTGGTGGCTGTGATACAGGAAATGATGCACAACATGAAGATGTAAAAATACACAGGGAAAAAAAAATAGCTGTGCTCTTGCTTTACATGTTGTAACTTGTGGAAATGTTAGCCTGATACTTAAACAGCAAGTGACAGAAAGTAGTCAGCAATACAAAACAGAAGGACAAACACAGCTAAGCTGGAAATGGAGGGGACGGGGGAATATTGTCACCCGCTGAAACGGCTAAAATATTTAACATGCCTTTTACAATGCTAGACAAAAAGTGGCTTTATGTCCGAGTCTGACTAATTCAATGAAACGAGTAAGGCAGAAGAGAAAGGAGGAATTCAGTTCTGCAGTGAGCTGTTGACTCAGCTTGGTTAGTTTATATTAAGTTTCAATTAAGCTCAAGTTAAAAAAAATGTCACTGTGGACCTTGATATTTATCTTCAGTCTCGTCCACTCTGTTATCATTTCCACAGCCAGATCAAACTGGAATCTAACCAAAATCTACATTTGATTTTTAAATATAATTATTGATGTGTAAACTGACAGTAACAGAATGCAGGTGAAGACAACAGATGAGACTATGGAAACTTGTTTCCACCACTGGGGAAAAAAAATATTGTTAAAGTTGGTTTGAACTTTACTAACTTAAAAAAAACCTTTAAAAGGATTTATTAACTTGAAGCTTTCAAATGATAACCTGAAATTTTGACTTTCAAATGGCAAAAAAAAGTGGCAGAAAGAGGCTTCCATAACAGACGGGGTCATTTAAGTTGGGACTTAAATCGGACTTTAGTCATTTGCAGTGCAAAAAATATTGGAAGGTTTTAGACTTCTATTTAAAAATGGTCCTCAGCAAGATTAAAAGCGTCAGCGTGCATTAAAATGAAATGCAGTCGGCACACGTTGAGAAAATCTCACTTTTAAGTTCATTTAGTCCAAAATTTAGAATCTGAAGGTCACTTAAGACTCATCTTCACTCAGAAAACCTCACACCAACTCCAACATAATGCCAGTGGTGTGAGGCATTTTTACATCAGTTCAGCAAATTACAACATGTTGTTGTTATTCCCTGATCCATTTTTTTTTGTTTTTAATTTAATCAGTACAGTCAGCAAAGTTTACAAGGAGGAAGGAGATTTATCAATGACTCTACTATTACACTGATGACTGATTATCAAAACAGTTACGTTTATGTAGTATAAGAAGACAAGATAACACATAGATGGGATGATAAGACTTAATGTGCTCTGCTGTGTGGTTTGATATTGTCTGTATGAATGAGGAAATAGCGTGTCTGACTGCTGTTTAAAGCACGGGAGGTGAAAAGTCATAGAAAACCTCAGATTGTTGAGGAAAGCCTGCCAATGAGCAAGTTACTTTCAGAGAGTCTGTTACCCTGGTAACTCACTCAGTTTAAGGTAACACTCCTTATTGGACAGAAGTTAAACAAACTTTTACTGATGCCGTCCCCACAGTCTGCAGAAACCAACAAGCAAACCTGTTATTTATGATGGTTTTCGTCAAATTGAATGTTGTAGTGCTGTAATAAATATTTTATTGTTGTGAAACAAAATTATTTTGAAAATCATTCCAAATAGTGGAATAGTATGGGAATACATAATTTAAAATCTGACGCTGACATTGTAAAGTACCTGAGATATTTTTAGCTGTAGTTCATTAGCATATTTCTAAAAGTTGACCTTTTTATTCCTTACCTCTGCAGACAAGCTGGGCATCAGGAGTTGGCAGAGAGACTAGTGGAGATCCAGTATGAACTCACTGACCGACTAACATTTTATCTTTGTGGACGCAGACCAGGTAAATGCAGTAAATCAGTCAAGCACAGCTGCAGCTTTGGAGGAATGTATTCAATAGCTTTAAAATGGCTTTCAATCATTTTTATGCAAAAACTGTTAACATTAACTTAAAAAAAGATTTTTTCTTATCCTGGTTTTTATCCTGTGTTCCTTCCATTCTATTTAAACAAAATCTGAATAAAGATCTTGTTTTCTGGAGTCTAATATTTAAAATATTTTGTGCAAACACACTGAAAAATATTAAGAATACAAAATTGGACAGATAAAACAAATTACATTAAGATCAAATCATATATGATAAAAAAATAAACAGATTATATACATATCACCAGCTTTATAAATCACCACTTCCAACTTTGTTATCCTCACCACACCAGTGGGTCAGTCCCTGCCAAAAATAAAAACCCCTTACAACTTTCGGTTGTGAAAATATTTGAAACATTATCTCTTCATTGTTGTGCTACAGATCACAGAAATGGGCAACACTTCATCATTCCTCAGATGGCAGACAGGTAAATGTTAAAGCTTTTAATTTGAAAAAAATTAGATCTGGTAATGGGTTAATGTGAGTTTCCATTGATATGATATTTCTCTTGTGCTGCATTGGATGGATAAGAAATAAGTAAGTTTCTCATTTTTGCCACGAGCCACTATTCTTATGAGTGCGGAGCCTTTTTCTGCAGGATAAATAAACTTTGTGAATTTCTCCATTTAAAGCAGCCTGGATTTGTCAGAGTTTGCAAAAGCTGCAAAGAAGAAGCTGCAGTCGGTAAGACGTTTTTACATGGGTTTTGTTTCACATGACATTTACAGTGTAGCCTCTTCTTCATCTACTGTTTATTCTTTAGGAAACAGAAGTGCTAATTCTGCTTTACTTTGCCGTAGCTAAGCAACCATCAGTTTGAAGAGCTAGCCATGGATGTTTATGATGAAGTCGACAGAAGAGAAACGGATGCAGGTTGAATTACAAGAACTGTTTTAAAATAAAAAAATCACACCGTCTATAAAGCTCTTTTAAATTTTGTTTAAACATTATGTGCATCTTGCTTTTTTTCAGTGTGGCTGGCCACTCAGAACCACAGCACACTGGTAACAGACACCACAGTTGTGCCTTTTCTGCCTGTCAATCCTGAGTACTCATCTACCAGAAACCAGGCGAGTGCTGGCACCTTATGTCCTCATGTTAAAACTTCACTTCTTTGTGTGTGACTAGCAGATTTGGTAAATGGTTTGGTTTTAATCCATTTGCTTTCTCAGGGTCGTCAGAAATTGGCAAGGTTTAGTGCTCACGAATTTGCCACACTGGTCATCGATATTCTAACAGATGCTAAGCGACGGCAGTGGGGTAATTCCTGTGAAAGTCCCAAAGGTAGGACATGATTGTCGCCTTGAGGCGACTGTTGTTGTGATTTGGTGCTATATAAATAAAATTGAATTGAATTGAAAAATTGTTTTCCACTTGTAGCACATGTTAAATTCCCCTGCTAATCTACTTTTGTTTTTTGGGCTATATTACGTTTTTAAATGTCCTACTTAGCATATGAACACAAGAACATTTTAAAAAGCAGCGGGGGGGGGGGTTAGGGACCTAAATTTGTTAGCCTATAATAAGATGCAGAAAGTGTTTTCTTTGTAGTTCAAATGTGGAGCGAAATATAGACAACGCTACAGTACACAGGCAACAATTAAAGTTTCAACCATGTGTGAATCGGGGCTTAATAACGTCCTGCATGCTGCAACTCACAGAAAACCAAGAAAAGTTGTAATCGGTCACTATAAAGAATGCTGGGTGTTGGATTCAATAAATAAAAAGGGACTGAAACAGCTGCCTGTAGCCAGCACTACTGTTTGATCCCTAGTCCTTTGATCTTCGGCTCTGCTTTCAGATAATGTGGAGCTGATCCTTCAGGGAATAGACGGTCACCACAACAGTGAGGGCCAGGATAATGACCAGCCAGATTACGATAGCGTGGCATCAGATGAAGATCCGGTCCAAGAAGCAACATGTGGGGACAGCTGCAATGATGGAAGGACCAAGGTTAATGTCTCTTGGAGCCTGTTATTCCATTGCTTACTGTAGGCTTTACTTGTAATACCGATCAAATGAATCCTATCTTGTGTCCATATGCATGTTTCACTGCAGAGCTCAGAGTCTTCTGACCTGTCTGATGGACCAATCACAGTGCAAGAATTTATGGAGGTGAAGAGCGCCCTCACTGCATCAGAAGCCAAAATACAACAGCTTCTGAAAGTCAACTGTCACCTTAGTGAAGAGCTACGTTTGATGCAGAGCAAGGTTAGTTAAGACGCAAAACTCGAGGTCACTTTACGTGTCACATCGTCTCTGGTGTTTCTTGTTCTGGTTAGCAACATTATTATGCAGTTTATATTTAAAAATAACACCCATTAGCTTAATCCTTAAGTTGTGTTTAACATGTAATCATAGTATAGCCCAACTCAGGATAGATGGGATGTATCACTGTCTTTACCCTAAAATGCTTTCTTGACTCTACACAGTCTTAAATGGTTAAACTGTTTTTTATATATGTACGTGGGTACACTGGGTAACATGGGTACACTGTGGTCATAAAGTCATGGACATGGTCAACAACAATACTTGGGTAGCTATGGTGTTTAAATGATGGTCATTTGGTACTAAAGGGTCCAAAGTGTGCAAAGACAATATCTCCCACAACATTTGAACACCACCACCTGCCTGAACAGTTGTTCTTCGAATCATTCAAATTCTGATCCTATCATCAAAATGTCACAGCAGAAATTGAGACTCATCACAGCAGGTCAATTTTCTTTTGTCCAGTTTAGGTGAGCCTGTACAAGTTACCTGCTCTAAGCTCACAGGAGCTATGTATAGTGTGGTCTTCTGCTGCTGTAGCCCATCTGCTTCAAGATTCCACCTGTTGTTCTTCTTCTGCACGCGCTGGTTATAATAAGTGGTTATTTGAGTTAATGTTGCCTTCCTGTTAGACTGGCTGATTAGATATTTTGTGTTAATAAGCAGTTAGATGTAACTGAAAATCAGTTTAGGAAGTCATACCGTTGTTTTTTTGTGAACAGAGAAAATGGTTACAATGCGTCTGGATGCGTTAAAATTCCTCTGACAAGCATTAACAGTCACCAGATTTCAAATTGCAAAGCAGTATTTTATGTTATAGATGTTTTGTGATGTAAACTCAAATCCTATTTCAGATCTTAAAAGTCAACCCACAGAGGACATTTTGCTCCATAGCATAAATCTGCAATGATTATTTAGGAACAACCTAAATGCAGAAAACAACTAGAGTTAGCTTTTTCCATTACACAAATGTCAGCAAGTTAGGTTCCTGACTTGTAGACCCACAATCCACAACTGTCTAATTTATACTATTTATTTCAGGCATGCCGCATCACTCACTTCCTCATGTCTTGGTATTTCGAAAGTCCCTCTGTTCCCCGGTGGTATTCAAACATGCACATTTTTACAGTTCTGCGTGTTTTGTGAAACAGTCGTGTTTACTTTGCCCTTCTCTCTGGCAGAAAAGTAGCTAGGCAGAGCCGAACAAAATGCCTGTGGATGTAGAGACTGATGTGCAACAAAATCGGTCAACAAAGGCTTTTTTTTTTTTTTAATTTTTAAATGTTTTTATTTTTTTAGAGAAAATATACATTCAAGTTCTTACAATACTGATTGATAATAGGAAAGACTGTTTCTCTATTACTGCATTTTCTGATGTAATTTGTTTTATAAGTTATATCATTCATTGTTGCACTCAGAAACGTAAACTAAAGCAAAGAACAAAATTGTAGACAACCCAGTTTTTGTGTGGTCTATACTCCTCGTGGTTCATCAGAATCCCAGGTTTATTTTATTGATGCCTCTCAACTTTACCTCGGGTATGTCCGATATTTTTACATGTTGACATGCTTATTTTTACATGGTAATACCTACTTTTTGTTTCTTGAAGCTGTTTTTTTCAGTGTAAGCACTGTTTGTGTAAATAAGGGCAACCCTCTCTGTGGCACTTTGTCAGGGAGTGTCGCACTTCAAGATGTGTGGGTTTTTGTTTTTTTTTCCTCAACATACATTGTCAGCATTTCATTTGTCAAGGAAGGAAGCCTTTTGTTGTTTGAAGGACCTTGAGCAGAAACAAGAACAAAACAGAGATGAAGATAAGCTGAACCTTATCCGAATAGCTTCCCACCTGGAGGCCTAGCTATAATCTACTCTATTATTGATGCCGCGCCCGGCTTTTGTGTGGAGATCAGCTCACAGTTAAGAGTCAAATTGAAAGATGTTTTTGTTCTCCACAGCTGAACTCCCTGCAGACTGAAAACACAACACTGCGATGGCAAACCCCCAGCGGACAGCAGCACCCCCAGGGCCTCTTTGGTCGACAGCAACCTCGCGGAGGCCGCGCCAGGTCCATGTATGAGACGGGCTCTACTCCAAGGCAGTACCCCCACCGAGTCGACACGGCTCGGCATGACGATGGAGTCATTTTACAACCCTTCCCTACCAATGTAAGCACAGAAGTACAACTGTTTTCATTCTTAATTTATCAAAGTGGTGATGCCTGGCTTGGGGCTGGTGTTGTTGTTTTTTTTTAATTCATTCATTCATTCATTGCATCTCAATAGAGTATGCTCAACTTGGTTTGACCCCTTTCTAGATTGGTAGGGGTCCTTTGGGGACGGCTGCTTCCTCCCTCCCTACCTTCCCCTCTTCCCTCTCCTGGTCGTGGGATGAGAGATCTCGAAGGGTTAAGTACTGAAAATTCCCGCGGCTCAGACGCAGCCCCAGGGGACGGTGAAAACTGTCCTCTTTGACCCCACAGTCTTCTCTCTCCTGACCTGTGTCTATAAACTGCCTTTTCTCAGCATCTCCTGCCTGCATGCATGCACTGCAGTGCCTCTGCTACAGTTCAGTTTCTGAACAACCCCAGCTTCTCATTGTCAAAAGTGCTGACATGTTGCATCAGAGATGGCTGCTTGAATAATCCGACAGCTGAATCCAGTATATATGAAAGATGTATAACGGATCACCACATTGTGCTTTTTAGTGATAACTTTCCAATAAAACAGAGGACAGTTGACACCTTCGCGTCTACTAATCGCATCCTGGGCAGTGCAGCTGTGCTCCGCCACATGAACTGATTGTATCATTTCTGCCTTTTTTTTTCTCTTCACAGTGAGATGTCTTAATAATAATGTGATCACAGGTTTGATTTCAGAATTGCATGTTTCTAATTTCTGTGCGGCCACATTTGCTGCTGTGATAATAACTTTGTCTAATCACATACAGTATATACTGTGTTTGATTGATGGTTGTCCACTGACATTCCTACAGGGCTGTAGTCTGGAAGGACAGAGTACAGTGCTGGAGAATGACTATGACACTACACCCAATCACTCTGAATTGGAGGAGAGTGGGTAAGATCTTCTTCTGTTAACTGTTGATTTTAAAGACTAAAACACCATTTTCTCTGTATAGGTTTAAAATGAAGGGCACTTTGATCACAAATATAAAACATCAAAGAAGCCCCTTTGCGAGATTTGCTTACTCTCTCCTGAAAGTAGTGCATGCATCACATTTTTTAATATACCAACTGTTCAAAGCAAATGGAACAAGTTATGAGTTAAGGTTAAAAAAAGGATAAGCCTTTCCCCCTGTTTCTTGTCTCGAGACATGACAGTATTGATGTAGCAGAAGCTTACAAAGTTAAAGGTCACATGAACGGAGAACGGGAAGCCAGATGTGGATTAGTTTTGACAGGTGTTTAGGAAAAAAGGGCTTTGAGCCGTACAGCCTGCATGCATGGTTCAATGAAATAATATACAGTTTCCAAAAATATTTTGACATATAAGCCAAATTCTAACATTTATGAATTTTATTAGATAAGATTAATCTTATTTTAAAGAAAAAAATAGGAGTAAATCTAATTAAGTAAGGGTATACCACTTACCTCTTGGTATACCAAGAAATGTTCTACTAGTCTCTTGAGAGGCAGCTGAGGACCGCCACAACAGCGACCCGGTCAGCCTGCCCAATGGAAAATGGGAGATTAGGAGCAGCTGAACTTTCAAAATAAGAGCGAGGGGATTTTCCACTAATAAAGCCATTTCATTATTCCCCCCAATTATGAAAAAATTGCATTAAATTGCAGGATTTGTAGTATCAGTTAAAACCTTCACCGTTCAAGTGAAGTCTGTCGGTAAACACTGCACCCACCTATGGCCTCACTACAGATCACAGTTATTTAGAATATTGTCCTCTGTAATTCATCCTCCTTTAGCTTGTAGAAGCCTGAGCCTGTCTTTAGCCTGAAATCTACCAGTTTCTGTAAAAAGCTGTTTCTTTCACAAAGTAGAGTTTTTCTTTTGTCCAAACTCCACCCAACAGGTACTTTCAGGTCAACTCTCTGTGTGATACTTTTTGTTTTCATCTTGATTTCATTATCCTCTTCAAAAGATCCACCTTTGTTGTATAATTCATTGTTTGGTGGGTTCTTTACGTAACACTCCTGTAAGAAGATCAGTTGTCAGTTTTCTGTTTTTACTTGTAGCAGCCCTCTTGCTGCCTCTGAAGCAGCCCACCAGGGGGAGGAGGGCGAGGAGGATGCTACCCTGCCTTGCACAGAGGACGTCATCTGTAAGACGGAGCAGATCACTAAGAACATCCAGGAGCTTCTGAGAGCTGCCCAGGAGACCAAACATGAAAGGTATTGAGCAGTTATATGAATAACATGTAATGTGATATTTATACAAAATGAGCCAAGTTATATTTCAAAAACATCTGAAATTTCTAGCTATTCAAAGTAAAATCTTTTCACCCGATGTGCTGTGAACCTCAGTTTTTACACAGTCTGGCTCAGTTTCCATGCTTGTATTTCTGTCATTCTGCCCGATTTATTTAAGAGCCCACTTCGCCCAGGTGCTTATAGGTCAGTGGTTTTCAAAAGTTGTGTATAGGCCCGGGCCTGGATGATGTCTTGCATCGTAAGGAACTAAAAGTCTCCTTATTTTCACCCGAGTTGCAGAATGAATACAGTTACTCACATATTGTAGAAAACCAAGCAGCACTCTGATTTTCAGCCCTGTTTAGGATCCCTCTGTGTGAGTCTGCCAAGTGTGGCTCTTAGGTCTGTCAATGCAGCTAACAGGAAACAAACGGCACATGATCTTATTTTCCCCTGTGGCTTGCCAAGTCCACAGTAGTTACTTGTTTATTAATAAATTCTTTATTATTTTACTGTAGTTTTTTTTTTTTTTTTTTTAACTGTTCCACACTGCTAACTGTTTTCCTTTTTGTAGGTTATTGCTTACATCGTCTCACTTTTTCTTTTGTGTAAATATCTTGAGATTAACAATGTTTGCCATCTAGCTCCAGGTATATGAGCAGCTACGTGGTTAAATGCTGCTGAACTTGCGTGTCGCTTCTAGAAACACTAGCTGGTTAAAATAATAGTTCATATTTTATTAATGAACTAGAGCCATTGTCTCTCTGGGATGGGAAGTTGTAAATAAGAACGGTGGAAAGTATAACGCACAGCTGTGTGAACCAGCACGATTCTGCTCGACTAAACTGGCATACAACCACTCAACTGAAGCAGTGTATAAACAAACAAGGACAGGCTGCTGGTACTAGCATGTTAGCACTGCCTACGTTAGCAATGTGGGTGCACAACAATCAGACATTATATGTGTGTACACATTTGAGTGGCATCAAAGAAAATTTGATTTGATTATTGAAAGATGTGCTTCATTCAAATGGCTTTAAAAGATAAATAACACACATCGACTGTTTCAGTCTGTTCACATTTTTAAAAGGTTGTGCTGCTGATCAAGGCAGCAGATTTTGAAATGGTGTGAAATACATGTCCTTCATGGTGTGGCCCTACCCAGAAATGCCATTCACTGCTTTCATATAACAGAAAGGTGCCAACTATTGTTTTTAAATGATCACTTATTCTGTATTTATTTACTGTACAATGTTGAAAACAGTTGAATGAAATCTTAAATAGCAACATACTATTACACCCCGTTGTTCTTTTTGATCGTTTTGAGAAAGGTTTGTGGAGAAAAATCACCCGTTCATCCCTTTTGTCTCCTCCTACTGCAGCTTTCTGCCTTGCTCTGAAAAAATCTGCATGGCTGTGACGGAGATGGCTGCCCTGTTTCCCAAGGTAAGATGACTCCGTTCCAGCAGCTCGGTGTCCAGTGGAGCAATTTGCTTTGTCTGACAACAGCTGAAGGCAGTTGTTTTCACACATGAACTCCTGAAAATGTCAGGAGAATAAGGTCGGGACATTGTCAGAAGCGGCACTTTATCACATGTAGCATGCAACAGGATATAATCTTTATTAAGCCAAATACTCTTTGAGGGTGTTGCTTGAGTGAAACTCGCTGTATTCTCACATCAGACGGACTTTGTAATAGAGACCCAACAGAGTAAAGAGTGCTTAATGTCTGATCCGACCAGATCTGACATTTTGTTCTCATAGCTTGGCTGGATGTGTAAAAGCAGCTTAAAAATATTTGTCAAGATAGGTGGCACCTGCTTGTTCCATTGCTTATATTGGATCTTGTTTTACCATCGAATATTTACCTTGTTGTAGTCGCATAGAAATCCAGTGCCTGCCTAACACATAAAGTGATTACGAACGCTTTCATGTCCTCGCCTTATCAAATCTCCTTCCCTCCTACCTTCAGAGGCCGTCCTCAGAGACAGTGCGAGGGTCTCTGTGTCTGCTGACTTCAAGTGCTAGCCGGCTCCACGGAGAGTGCCAGAAGGCCGCAGAACACAACCTCAGCCCGTCGGACATCCAGCTGGTCACTCAGCAGGTCATTCAGTGCGCCTATGACATAGCCAAAGCTGCCAAACAACTTGTTACTGTGACAACCAAAGAAAACAACAACTAACTAAACTCCAAAGACACTCCCAATGCGCCAAACATACAGCATATAAATGATGTTAATCAATGGTTTCCTTTTTTTCCCCCCATATTAATCAGTGTAAGCTTTTGTGTACATTCCTGGAGGTGGAGAAAAAAATATAACATGCAAAATCATAGCTCAATCAAAAGCTTTATTTATTTTGTTGTTTTTATACCATGGTAATAAAAAGTACATATATATATATGGGGGGAAAAAACTACGTGTTCTTTACCTCACAGATTGAATCTATTCAGTTTCCGGAAGTGCAGTGTTGCCTGTGTATATAAAAGCAATTAGAACAAACAGTTTTGCATTATCCGTTTCCTTCTAGAGGACACTATCAGTCATTAGCTGTGCTCACTGAGGTCCGCTTTCTGGTACTCATAGACGATCAAATGTCTTACCTAGCAGCAATGATCAGAACAGATGAGCTACTCCAATCACATTTGTTTGTTTTGTTTTATTTTTCTTTAAGACGCAGTTGCAGTGTTCATTGTTCTTGAATCATTGTGGTGTCGCTTGCTTAAAGTTCAATTGTTTGTTCAGTAAGCCAACTGTGATTATAAAAGCAGCTTCAGTGTATCGAGCACCGTGTGTCCAGACTTTCAGTCCATCCAGCAACTCCAGCAGTTTCAGTCCATCTGCTGGTTGAAAAAGTGTTTATAAGTAAAGTATCAATAGTTTTGGGGTTTTTTTCTTTTTTGACTTATAATGTTACAGCCATACTTAAGATGTTCTGTGTGTGTGCGTGTGTGAGCGTTGGCCTCAGTGGCCTGTGTGAAATCCATTTTGAATCAATTTTACTAGCGTTATGCAAATATGTAAGATGTATGTATCCATGTAATTCTTTATCAGAATAATCCAAATGCTATTCTATTTATAAACTGTATGTCATACCTCTAAGAAAATATCAATGTTTATTTTCATAAGCTTTGGTTTAACACGATGCTCGGCGCAGGCTAACGTTTTTGTTCTGAGCTCTGGGACGTCTCAGCCGGCAGTTAGTTATAGGAAACGTGTGGTCTGTTTATTTTAGTGTGGTGTTTTAACTCCAGTATTTTAGACGCTTCATGTGGTCGAGTATGTACCGCCTACGGCTTACAGCCAATGATAATGTAATTGTACCCTCAGTTCTAGAATAGCTGTTGTAGAACACGGGTCTAATGTGACACTCGCTGTGAGCCAGATGTGTTTGAACCAGGTGTGGAAGGAAAACTGGAATACGCTGCACGACAAGTGGACGGCAGGGTCGCGCTCTTATTGCAGGGTCCTTACTGTGCAATTTAAAGTGTAATGTAATTGGTGCTAGATAAAGAAAAAAACTAACTAATTTATCACTGCTCAATTTCCTTATAGAGGACTACCTGTTAGAATGTGTTAAAGAAAATCTAAAGCACCCGTTCAACTGTAACCACCGCAGTATGAACATGCACATTCATTTCTATCGAAAACTGCTTTCTTAGGTGGCTGGGTGAGGATCAAAAAGACATTTAGATGTATCCTTAAAACGTCTTCAGTGCACATGAGTATACTGTTCATTTCTTAGTTGCTTAAGTCTTCTTAGACATGTTTTTGAGAGAATATTAAACCATTTGTTAAGGTCTGCATACTGGTTTTTTTTTATGGTTTTCACCTGCATAACATGATCTAGAAGTTTGTTCATGTCACAGAGATCAGTTTTTAAAAATTTTTTATAACTGTTTTCTAATTTTTTTTAGTCTGGTTTTGGTGGTCTGGTGAGAATGATTACTTACATTTAGCTTTACCATTGTACTGCATCCTTGTTATTTTCTGCTTAAGGTTGCAAAGCAGGGGTGTCAAACTCTGGGCCACTTTAAGGTGCTAAAGTACACATTTAATAAACCTATCAATAATAACAGTGATGATGAGCAGTCAGAGATGGCTTGAGAAACTAGTCGTTCAGTGTGTTGACAGATTTTTACACCCGATCCCCTTCCTGATGCAACCCCTAAGGGTTTTAGGTTTCTTCACAGGATGGAACTTGAGATCTTTTGGTTATTACATGACTGTGTAAACCTCAACACTCAGAAAAATAGGTGCAAGTTTAACAGAACATGTCCGTTTTTCTACATTATAAAGAACTGAAACCCGTCAGCAAAACAGCTCTCTAGGCTTACACTTTAGGAAATAAATAATTAAAGAAGCACTGACGGCTCATTATCCAGACTCATTTCCAGAAAATGTGCTATTTTTAGTGAGGACTGTAAAAATGGGGAATGTTATTCCATTAAACTGTTATTTAATTGGATACTAAATATTTAAAAAAAAATGTTTTCATATTACTTAGTGTAGCTTCGCAGGCCACAAATGATATCAGTGTTAGAAATAAAGCTTTAAAACGTATAAAAATACAGTTAAAAGTTTGAATTTTTTTGCCCTCCTGGACTCGATTGGACCCTTTGGCGGGCTGTTCTGGCCTCTGTACCCTATGTTTGACACCTTTGTCTTAAAGGAACACTAGGTTTTACTGAATAACATGGTCTGATCTCATATGGTCTGGTAGTAGAGCATTATGTAAAGTATGCAGGTGGTTACAGCAAACCTAAGAAGGCTGTCTATTAGAAAATAAATACCACTGCCATTCATCTCTTAAAAACCAGCCATAGTACCTCTGTGAGCAAAATGTAACGCAAAAAGCAATTTAAGTAGCATATAAATACTTCATAGACTGCCACTTTTTAAAAGCACATAAACTACTGACTTTATAATGTTATAATGCACGTATTCAGTTACTTCCACCCTGGAGTCAAACCCGTCATTTAACTCCCTGTAACTTGGAGCCTGCCCTACCTGTGGTTCGAATCAATCCCTGCCTTAGGTATAATAAAGTCATTCATACCTCATCTTTTCTCCTCGTCTTATTTCTTTGTGTGTGTGTGTGTGTGTGTGTGTGTTTGTTGTGGACATACCGCGTGTTTTCACCACGCTCGTGAATTATTTCCCACCTGTTGGTGAAGAGCGAAAGTGGCCGGTTGCGCTTCCCCACCCATCATAAGAACATAGTTCCGGGTTCTTCTCAGCCGAGAGCTGCTCGCTGCCGTCGCTCTTCTCTATTCGCCACGCTCATAAGGAAGGATCATGTCGCTTTTAATGGAAAATCAGTTCGGTGAACTGCCCCCTGACAAGGCGATCGACACGAAGACATTCCTGGACACTGTCTCTCATATCCCTGCGTTTTTTGGTGAGTGCAACTCCATCTGAAGTCATACAAAAACACGTAAGGTGACTTTGCGAGTTCCCTCGCGTCGCTACGGTGTCAGCCTTCGTACTTGGCTGACTTGTTTTTATTTAACTACCTCGTCTGACCACCTGAGCTTGGTTTCCACATCGGGACGTGGTTATTTCACTTCAGAAATTGAGGTGTCGGGTCACGGGGACCATGTCAACCAGCTGCGACCGTTTCGCCTATAGAGGAACTCTTTGTTGACTCTGTGAACAGAGCACACATTGCCCTCATTGTGACTTAACTAAAACTGTGCATTCACGGCATTTTTTTTAGCCCTCTTTGTACACAGCTGATTGGCATTCATCCCGTCCTCTGAGCCGGGGATATGTCAACTCATTCATATTTTATTTGCCCTGCTCTCAAATGTCTCGTTTCTTTTTCAGACTGCTTGGGATCAAAAGTGTTTACAATCATCAAATCAGACATTAACGGCAATATAACGGTAAGATGCAGGCGGGCATTTCTATTTGTGTTACTGTAAGGGATTTAAATTAGAGACAGGTGCAGCTCCGACATGCAAACTGAACTCAAATGTGCATTTTCAGAAAATTAGAGCGGTATATGTCACTAATCCCGCAAAGTACACCACCCTGGAGGACATCCTGGTGGCAGAGCGAGAAGCCCATGGAGCAGAGTGGCCTAAAGTTGGAGCAACGTTAGCTCTGATGTGGCTGAAGAGGTAAGGACCTCCTGAACTCAGAGTTGTGTCATACTGTCTGTTCAACTTTAGTCTAGTGAAATGAATGCCTTTATATACTCCGTTTCTCCTGCAGGGGTCTCCGTTTCATCCAGATTCTGCTCCAGAGTTTGGCAGACGGGGACAGAGATGAGAACAACCCCAACCTCATTCGGGTTAATATCACCAAAGCCTATGAGCAGGCACTGAAGCGATACCACGGCTGGATTGTTCAAAAGATTTTCAATGTGAGTAACATGTGGAAGAAATTCACTGTTTCTTGTTGTGACACAACACAGAGACCGCCCCAACCGCACCCACACAGATAAAAATCGAGAACCGGTTTCAGATTGTGCAGTCCACTGGAATCGCCTCATGCTGGCGTGTTTTTCTCTACACTGCATAAAAATGCTTTCAGAATCATTACAACTGAGTTTCACTTTGAAGCGTTGTAACATTAGGTGCCTCACCTTATGAGGCTGCACAGCATTTTTATCTCTTGAACCCATCCCTATGTTGTAGTCCCACATTTTGCAAGTGTCCCAAATCTTGCCGCCTGCACTACATCCAAGAGGGAAAAATTGCAGTTGAGCTGTGGAGGTGATGGAACCTACCACAAAAAAAAGGAAATGCAGTTGGGGAAACTACTTATAACAGATGATGTGAGCAACTATGAGAATATGGCTGAAGTCTCATGTAACATTTTTTAACTTACTGGTATAAGAAGGGATGTCAAACTCAGTCTACATTGTGGGCCACATACAGCCCTTTGTGATTTACATGCTTAATCCATGAGATGTTTTGATATAAGGGAAAAGAAGAACAATTTCAATAGGAAGTCTCAATTTTTCTACATGATGGAGAATTGCTGCTGTAGTACATGACAGAAGTCTGTCAGCATGACTCCCCGGGCTCAAATTGTATTAAATAAATGTGTAAAATTACAGAAAAAGTTCAGTTAGCTCATTGCCCAGACTGCTCTGTAATTATAAAACTGAGAATTGACAGAAAATTACCTCGTTTTGTTTTCGTTTTTATTGTAGACCCACTGTAAAATCATACATTTCCATAGTAGATAGTGTAACCTTCTGTCATTTCATTGTATCTATTACTTATTTACTTTTGCATAACATGAATGGCCATGGGAGAGGTCTTTATCATTAGGAAAATCTGTCAAACTGAGTTAAAGTTTAAACTATATGCCCTAATTTATATTTCCAAAGCTGTCCAATGTGTCTTTATTCACAAGCAGTCTCTAAACTGGGTGGGATCGTACGTTTGTTTTAACAAAATCTCTCAGTTTTTTAAATTATAAAGAATTGAAATATCCATCCGCAAAGCTTTTGGAGCGTACACTGAAAGAAATAAATGCATAATTTTAAAAAAGCACTGACAGGTGGTGAATCGGACTTTGCACTGCAATAAAAAAAAAAAAGACTTTGGGTAATTTCTGACCTCCATGCCTCATGTTTGACACCCCTGGTATAGGTGATACAGTATAAGTACAGGGAATACGAGTATGCAAATATTAGATCAACTTTCCACTTCTTTAACCTCCTTTGTCTTTTTATTGCATGTACTTTGCAAGGCAGTTAAGAAAGTGGGATTCAAAGAAAATACAGCTGTTGCCAAACCTGTAACCTACAAACCTTTGAGTGTTTATTTAGTTTGGCAATGTCAAAATGTGTGTAATGTGTCCCGCACAAACAGTCTTTGCGCACATATCGTTGTTACACTCTGGTCACCTTACTTGCTGCCCCCCTTTTTCTTCTCTGTGCTGTTCTCACATTGTGTTGAGATTCAGATAAAATGGGTGCATAGGTCTATTCTTCTACACAGAAAATTGATTAGGGATCAATAAAGGATAAACAAAGAGACTCATAAGAAGGCTCAATAATGGCATGTGTACCAACATAATCTTATCAATATTGTCTCCTAAGGCTTTTGGTCCTGGGTTAATAGATTACATCGAAAGACAATCCACAGCAAAACACTTTCATTACATGCTAAATAATGTCGCATACATACCCCGTATATGTATATATATATGTGTGTGTGTGTGTGTGTGTGTGTGTGTGTGTGTGTGTGCGTGCATCTAGCTATATATACGTATTTAAAATATACGTGTATATCTTCATTATAGTTGTCATTAAAATCCATTTAACCTTTCAGTAAAACCAGCTTCTCCATCTTTTTTTGTTTTTGTTTCGTAGGCTGCGTTACTTGCAGCTCCCTACAGATCAAACTTTCTGAAGGCTCTGTCGAAAGGAGAGGAAGTGAAAGAGGAGGACTGTCTGGCAAACTTGCGTCAGTTCCTGGTTAATTACACAGCCACTATAGATGCCATCTACGAGATGTACACAAATCTAAACGCCGAGCTGAACTACACCGTTTGATGTCCCGGCACATGGCTGGACCAGACGCGCAGGAGTGTCCTGCATCACTCTCAGGTTTCACAGACGTCCAGTTGTTTTTATTAGGACTGTTTTTTTTTGTGTCCCTCCTTGGGTTGTATTTATTACTTTGATGATGCAGTAATCATTGCTAGCACTGTGAATTTGCTCTCGAGATGATGCCTTAATAAAATGCATTTTAAAGTCTTTTTTTTTTGTTTGTTTGTTTGTTTGTTGTTGTTATTTTATTTCAGCTTACTACTGCAGCTTTTTATCTTAATTTTTGGGTGGGTTACTGCTTTAACAGACTTCTTCACCTTTAACTTTAGTTCCCATTCGTGTCTTACATTCAAATGTTCTCCACCTGCATCCATGAGCCTGGGAAATTATATATTTTACGATCTCGTATTATTAGGTTTTTAAATTTCCGGATTTCAGAGTGCCTTGGTGTCACTGAATGAATGTTTTGAAAATATTAAATATAATAAAATATTAAATATATATATTCTCATCTAAAAGTTCACCTGTGAAGAAAAGCTAGTAGAAGTGTTTTTCTTTTTAAATCCCTCTAAGGGCATTTACCTCTGGAGTTTGTGCTGTTATTGTTCAGCAGTAGGGTGTGACATGTGTAAGCTTTGTTTGCATTGTTGTGTGACCTGTTTAGTTCAAATTATGTGTCACCTGCTTTAAAACTTTTTTTTTTTAATGTCTGAAGCTGTTTTTCATTTTATGTCATACAGCTAAGTCATGGTAATGTGTACGTTGACTCATTATTTATTCATCAGAGGCGTGTTTTCTAACTGAATACTTTATATGGTGTTTGTTTCAGAAGAATCATCTGTGATCATGTTTCTTAAAACTGACTCAAAATTAAATTCAGTTCCCGAATCTTACACTAGGTGGCGATATCTGCTTGCTTTTCCCCTCTCCTTGAGCGTGGTTGTGTACAACTACAGCATGCAAAATTGATTAAAAAAATGGTTAAATGCTGCATGCAATAAAGCCGTAGTTTGGGAAAACGGCTTTGTGAAAGAGCTCTTAGTGGTTTTAAAGCTGACTTTTAGTCAATTTAGTTTTTTTTATACAGAAGTAAATCAGAGAGGATTCACTTCCTCGTGCATCCCAATCCTCCAAATCAACCATCCTCTTCCTCTCCTTAGTCTAACTTATCTGAAGTGTTTCCCAGAGGCCAGAGTGGCTCTGGTTCCTCTCCCAGAGGAGCCCAGCCTGAGTTAATCGTCTCCGAGCGAGAGAAGCATGTCTGTAATCCTGTCGGTTTATCAGCAGCACTGCCTGATAGGATGGAAAAGCTCCAAGTAAAGACAGGACACAACAGACTAAAGACCGGAAATAATTTATGACAGCGATTCAATGACAAAGCCACTGACCTTTTACCGCTGACATATTTGTTATGCGCAATGAGGTCATCATTTGAATACTGCAGTTTTATTCCTAACAGGGCGTCTAATGTCATTATTCACACCATCTAGGTTATTTGTTTTATAATGGCCTGCTTAAAGTGGCTGTGCATTTCGTGTGTGGATCGCAGCTAGAAGCGTCCAATTTAGGAGGACAAATGAACCAAAATAAGGAGCGCAGGCAGGCACATCATCGAACATTAGCAATTCAATAGCTGGGGGAACGGCCAGCCTATTTCTCAATAATGTGAACAACAATATTCACGTGAATATGTCTTCAAGGAAGCATGTATTTTTCATATCAAAATGTAATATCTGCAGGAATAGGCCTGCGCATTTTCACTTACGTATTTTGAAGTATTCATTGGCTTCTGCCTCAAGCATGAGCCATCCATCTGGACTAACATCATTCAGTGATAACAAAATTAGCGCTTTCGGCTTGCATCATTTATAAAGGAGCCAGTCCAATCTTTTCCAGCTAAGGATTGACTTACATCATATAATAAAACTGAAATCTTTGGGTGAAAAGATGGATCTTAATGGAACGAGGAAAAAAAAATAAAATAAAATAAGAAGAGAGCGACTCGCCTTGTGCTTAAGCTTTAAATCCCTTTGCAATAAAGCCAGAAAAAAAATCTCGTCTTCCTACAACTGCTTTATCATTCATGAATATAATAAAGACTGCAAGTTTGCCAGATAATGGCTATTAATAGGTAATAAGACAGTACTCGCTGGGTTTAGAAAATTTAATTTACTTGACAATCCTTATTAAGAAGAAGCAAAAAAGGGTGAAGGATTAGGGTCGTACATTGCAAAATGTAGTTATTTCATCAACATAATTCATGGAGAGCGCTCACATATTCATATATAATAATTGCACTTTATAAGAGAGACAGTTTGCCATATAAATCAAGAGGGAGGGGGGCGGGGACATAAATAAATTGGATTACAGAACCAGTGCAGACACACAAAGAACTACTCAGTCACACATCTCAAACCATCGGAGATAATATAGCCCTACAAAGAAGACACTGTAAATGATTCAGGCAGCCTGCTCATCTACGCAGCACTTCCGTTATACACATGGCGTCGTGAGAACAGTGTCGGGACTTTATGCCATTCAAGGAAAAATGTTCACACAAGCTTTTGAAATTCAAAAACAGTTTAAAAAAATACAACCAAGGGCATATCTTGCTTGGCCTGAATGCCACAGTGTTGATTTGGATATGCAACAGTCCTTAAAAGCCGAGCTGAGCGTGACTAGGTTAAATCAGTATAGGTGTTTAAATTACACAAGTTTGTCTGTGACTGTAACAAAAAAAAGTATGTTGGTTAGATGTATATATATGTTCACATTTGAACGGTGAAAGTATTTCCCTATGCAGCATCTAGGAGAGTTGCATCGTACTGAGAAAGCTGGGGCAGTGCGTATGTCCGTTAAAGGAAAGCCTGGAGAAGGAAACCAAAACAAAAATCCACGAGAAATCAACAGACAAGAAGAAAGGTTGGTTAAAAGTGATTTTTGAGGAGAATTCTTGCTCTCAAATAACTGATAAGAAAAAAAACCCATAAAACAAATACAGTATATTCACAAAAAGGCTTACCAGAGATCATTAACCGGATTCAAGTAAAAGTTTTCAGAAGGTTACCGATGATTATGTCATGTAAAAATGCAAATAAGTGCTCGGCATCACGTGAACGACAGTAATCATGTCCAATGGCCATTTAAAGATATAAAAATACAACGTGGAAAGTCCATAGAATAAACCTGTATTTTAAAGTCATGATTATCATTTACCTTTTTTTCTTTTCCAGGCTTGTGAGACAAAGCCGTCTACAAATAAAGTACATGCACAAACTAAAAGGCATGTCTCTCACTCACAGACACCTCTGCGGTCTATAAAAGGTTTGTCGCTTCCCTGTCCTTCCGTCTTATCTGTAGACGGGGAGCTGGATGTGGGCTTGCTGTTGGTGCTCCATGAGCGGAGGCATCCCCATGGCTTCGTACCCACGGCCCAGCATGCGCTCTTTGATGCAGGGAGGGTGGATCTCACTGATGAGGCACTCCAGAGACTGCAGGCTGCTGCTAAGCACTGCAGCGTGGCACAGGCTAGAACTAGACAGCCCACAACAGAGGTTTTGGTCTGTGCTGTAGGCCTGGGTATGAGGAGGGGGAGGGGGAAGAGGAAGAGGAGGGTGAAGCTGTGCCTGGTGATGTTGTGGGTTGTGGTGGTTGTGAAGATGGGGATGAGGATGGGAGAGACCCACATCTCTAGGCCTGGCTGCACATGTACCCGTTGTCAGCACCTGATAGGGATAACAGTCACTGTTAGGGGTAGCCACGACGCTGTCCCACAGAGGAGCGAAGTACTGTCCGACAGACACCTCCCCTTGTACGCTGGCGCTGACTCGCTCCTGCCCGACGCCCACTCTGCCAGGATGCAGCCTATACGGCAGCTGCGAGGAGCGGGCCAAAGGGAGGCAGGTTTCAGGAGAATGGCCCACCCTAGCCTCTGCTGCTCTGTGGCCCTGAGCACTACTACTCACACCGTACATCCTCACTGCTCCCTGCTGATAGGGCTGCTGCTGTTGCATTTGAGCTTTGTGCTGCCACACAGTGTAGTCTCCTTTGTCCAAGTATCCAGCTTTGGCTCTGTCTGCGCTCTGTGTCGGTAGCACCGCTCCCGCGAAAGCCAGACTGCTCTGGGGAGGCACTCCCAGGACAAAGTCTGAGTCTGAATGTGCCACCGCAGCCACGGCCTGCAGCGAGGGGCTGGCTCGGGCCTCTCCCCCCAGCTGCGGCGCCTGGCTGTGAGGAACTCTGCTCATCTGCCTCATCAAGCTTTGAACCTCTGCCAGCTCAGACTGGGGGGGCAGGCTCTGATCTCCAGAGGCTATTCCAACGCTAGAACAAAGTGTCTCGATCGGTGCATCGGGGGGCTTGCATGAGTTTACGCGATAGGCCTTATGCCCGTTTCTGACGGTGTAGCCATTATTCAGAGGATTATTATATGGTGCCACAGAAGCCTGGCTGTTTACATGTTTAGTCCTTCTGCCCTCTGAGGTTTTCACCACACCTTTGACCACCACAGAGGCTTTGACAATGGCCAACAAGCCTTGGTAGCCTCCCGAGTACGGATGCGAATAGGGGCTGTAGCGTTGACCAGTGGTGTCCAAGCCGTTTACTGTTTTGCTGAGCTGTTTGTGTTGCGGCACCCGCACATCCGACGGGAAGATTTTGATGGACAGGGGGCTGTTGGCAGTTTTCTGCGCAAAAGCATCCAACTCTGCAGGAGAAGGGTACCGAGAAATCATGGAGGACGGCTCCCCTGAGAAGAAAGCAGAAGACAGAAACGCTGATTAGCTCAGAAAATGAGCCCCTTGTGTCTTTCCTTTTTTCTTCTATTCCCTCTTAAAATCTCAAACTGGTTTTATTACACACCTCCGGGATTTTTTTAAACTTAGGCTCAGTTTAACTCAGAATTAGTTTATCCTGGGAAAAGAAGAAACAGGAAAAAGCAAAGGGTCTAATTCACAGTAGTACAAAATCTATAAAAACAGCAGCTAGCACTAAATGCAGGGTGATCCTGGTATAGTAAACTCTGACAAATAAGCAACACCTTTTTTTAATTGTTGCTTTTTAAACATTTGATCAAAATGAATGTTGGTAATTGGAGCACACCTTAGCAGAAGCAGAAGCCTCATCTAATAAAGAGTACCTAAGCAATTTACCAACATAATTACTCAAGTATCACCATGTCCTGCCCGTGAAATGCCGTTCCACTTTATGGCTCAGTAAACTTGGACCTAATCTATGCAAAAGCCTGCAGCCTAAACTGTGAAGGAAAACTTGACGCAGATGGACAAAGAAAAAAATCGTCGAGGGCACCGATGATTGAATTGTGTGCGGGAAAGCAGACGGGACAAACTAAGATTGGATTTAAACACTATTATTCAGGCAATTTCATGGCTGCTTAACTCCTAGTGACTAAGGTGGGGAAAAGGCACCCCATTTAAAAACAATAAATCACCGTGTAGAAATTACCGCCACCTTTCGGAGTGACACTTTTATGGAATTTCTGACATAAAAAGAAAAGCTGCTGAAATTAACCCAGATCGCAGCGTAAGTCAGAGGAAATCACAGCAGGCAAAAGAACAAAGCTGTAATCTGCAATAAAGAGTGAAAGGGGAAAAAAAAACAAAAAAAAACCCTGAACAAAAAAAACAAAAAACAAAACACTTCATTTCATTTTCAATAACAAATCCAATTCCAGCTATGCAGGGGAGCGCTCGCTCGTCGTTCCCATTTGAAATTGATTTGGGAGTTCATTTCATTTCAGGCCTACAGTGAGCCTCCCGACTGTGAAAATGAGTCAATCTACAAGATCCATCTCATGAAAGAAATAAATTGGGTGTTTAAAATGGAGGAAAGAGGCAAGGTGGAGTGTTCAATCCATCCAACAATCTCCCAGCGGAGCAGAAGGAGCAGGCACCACGGTGCCAGGAGCATGAATGAATTCTGGGGAGAAATAAAACAAAAGCAAAAACACTGCTTATTATGTATCGCGGTGCAGCGCTGCTATAGAAAACAATGACAGCTGGGATGTTGGAGAGGTGTTTGTATTGTATACAACATCAAGATGGGAGCTATGCCTTCTCTGGTTTCCCATAATACTGCTCACGGAGGGGGGGGGGGAGAATTGGGGGGGGTATCAAGGAAAAACCAGCTGCAATAACAATTTCTGGCAAACGAATAAAAAAATAAGATAAATATTCATGACTACAAAGCATAAGAAGAGGATCATATCCACCTGAAAGGAGCTTTAGATGATTAGATGCGATGACACATTTAAAAGCGTAATAACCACTTGCATCACCACAGCACAAAAATCAGCACCCCCCCACCCCTCTTTTTTTGTTCCCTGCCTTTGATAACGGCGCTCAGTTAAGCAAAGATGGATGATTTAGCAAAACAAATCAAAGACAGACATTTTAGCCGTTTCTGGTTGAGTAAAATGTCAGTGCTAAGCCCCAGCATGCTGTGATTGGCTTGCTGTTCCACAAACACTTCAAACACTCTGAATGCTAACACGTCTTCACGGGGTGTCTGATATTGTTAGTCCAGAGATTACAGCCCTGTCAGAGCTATGGAGACACAACACAGCTGCACTTCCCACTGCGGCTGCCTTAACGTTGCCACTATGGAAACCCTAATTTGCAAATAGGCACTCTGCATTCACATATTTATCATCTGAGGACCACTACTGTGTGACACGGGCATAAAAAAGGATCAGTTTAGATTTCAACAAACGAAACAAAAAAAACCCCAACCGCTGGATAATGTGAAGTTACAAGTGTGATCAAAAACAGCATGAGTGGCATTAAATTTGCTCGAAATTACAACCACAGGTACTTGTTTCAGTCTTGAAGGCTTTACCTCCAGTCGGCAGCGTTTGATGGCAGTGAAGTGAGCACCACGCGGGTTGGCTTCCCCCAAAGCGTGTGTTAGCTGTAATGAAAGTAATGCAGTAACTCTTTCCTCGCAAAACACATAAGCTTTCCTGCGAGCACACCCAAACCAAATTAAAAAGTGCAGTTCATCAGTTGCAGTGTGAAAGCTGACGTTTTCTCTCCAGTTGCCAATTAGACAATAGCCTACTGTGCCGGCTGCCACCTTATTCAAATACTCAACATATGCATATTATTAGAGTGAAAACCGTTGGCCTGCAGAAAGCGCTGCCTCCACTGCGATCCGCAGGTAGGAAAAGGTCATTCGCACACTCCGAGATTAGGTTTGAACTTTACTGTGAAAAGTTACAAGGCAAAGCAGACTGTGTACCTCGCAGTACGTGCTCCTTTCCTCCTTTAGTTTGAAAACAAGCAAACAAAAGTAAAAATATAAAGTGAAATACAATAAAAAGCCGGCTTTTAATTCCAATTTATTTGCTTCCAGTGTTAAGCCACAGGGATTGTATTCAGAGCATTTCAACTGCAGCACATGAGCATACGAGGCAGGAAAACCTCATTATTTTCATTCTGCAGATAAGAATGTGTGAGATAAAACTGCTGCACACTTTTAACCCAACAATGAGTTCATCTACTCTAATCTTTCCCTGCTGCAATTATGGGATCATGCACGCTGATCTTACAGTAAGTTTGTATTAATGCAGGCTTATATTTTTAGCACATTCATTGTCAGTTTTTACACTATAAGCAATATTATACAGGCGTGTACTGTAGGACGACTGGAGCCATTTTCCCACATGAACTCTGAGTGTCGCTAGGGTCAAGTCGGTACACTGTGTGCCACTGCCCTTTATCACATATAGCACACAGCAGGGGACAGTCTCCTTCAGACAGGCTCAGTACTGGAAACTGTCAGCTTGGATTAAGTGAGAGTGACACACATAATGATCGCTCTCTTGCTGTGAAATCAGTGGACAGCTACATGCACTTTTTACAGGTTAAAGGGCGTCTAACGCTCTAAAGCTCCAACAGATAATGCCATGAGTCCAGATCATGTCGATAAACAGCTTGAAAGTTAAGCATACATTGTCATTCACAGCTTATTTGAGTGGATCCAGTGTGGAGGGGTGGGGTTCATTTCTCAAGACGTCAATCTAATAGGTCACAAGGCTTTTAAGATAGGAAGAGATCAGATAGCACTGAAAAGGATATGAAGCAGAAGCATCTGAGAAGAAAACAGTTTTCCCTTGAAGTGGGCGCTCAGTGAGGGTGACAACCACTGCTCAGCTGTGAAGGATTATGAGCAAAAGAGGATTCAAAATGAGGCCGGGGGGGGGGCTTGTCTATTTAATTTGAAACCAGATTTTTAAAAAGCGGGGTTTAAAACCATCTCTTTACCTTTTTCCTCCAAAGTGTACATCGCTTTACTGTGAAAAGGCACTGTATCCACACAATTAAATTCAGTGGTATAAAATAAAGACACGAAGTGAAAACAAATACGAGGCTGTTCGCATGACAACAAGGAAATGGCAGCTATGTGCTGTGAGGTAAGGCATGGCAGAGAGATAATTAGCAGTCTGACCTTAAGCACTTAATCACCCTGAACCTGCAGACAGCACGCTGTTTCTCTCCTCAGCCCTGACAGCGAGCAGCAGCAGAAGTAGAAGCAGCTCAGAAAATACCATCAGCCACTTTTCCGCAAGCAGCTTTGACCAAAGCCATCACGCAGTGCTTAAACAAGCTTTGACCTTTTAGCATTTCCACCGCTTGCTTTTTAGACGGGACTGATTGAATTTAGCTTGTTTGTATGAGGCACGCTGGACTGTGATGTGTGGTGCTGCTAAAAACCATGATGATACATTTAGTGGCTCCTCCGGTCGGGTTTTGGCGTTTTCTTTTGGTTGAAAGGGGTTCGACACATTTAACATGCCAGTTTCAATGGGTGCTGTTATGGCACCCGTTGAAACTGGCACACTTTCACAGGAAACAACTAATCCTGATTTCCTGCTTCCACGCAGGGGACGTGCTTGGAAAGAAAGAGCTCAGGGTGAGGGGCAATCATAGACGCTCAATCACCACTACGCCTGATTGTGCGAGTGTGTGTGTGTGTGTTTGCGGCTTCAGGACGGAGATTTCATTAATATTAGCATAAAAATAATCTGGAGGGATAAACCATTTTTAATCATACAGTGGTATGTCGATGTATACATACATATGGGTCTTTCATAACCTTTTTCCACCCACACGCAATCCCACTCGACGCTTTCTGCCACTTTAAAACGGGCTAATCTTTTTCCCGTGGTCACACTTGAAGCCATTTCCCCCAGATTAGAGCAGGGACCTCATTGTTTTGGAGCACTTTGAGTTAATCACTAATTTATGGGCAAAACAAGCCCCAGAGGCAGGGCTGAAACAGGAGTTGGACAGGCTCATTGAGTTTCCAAAACCACGGCTTCCAACCATTTCATACCCAGAGGGAGAACATAAGGAAACAATTACAATGGTTGCTAGATACGATTCCCAAATGAGATAAAACTAAAAAAAAAATAAATAAATTCCATTTCATTGTTATTATCCATACATGTTGGCAGAACTGCCAGACCAAAAAAACAAAACAAAAAACCCCCCACAGGCCTTTGATGTTAGGCTAAAGACTTATCTTGAACACTTTTGTGTGATAACATGTTTACGAGTGTCAAATCCTCAGCAGGAACATGGCACTGAGAACTGGCAGTTAATTACAGAACAGCGCTTCTCAGCAGGCATAAATACTTGTTTACCACACCAATAATCCTGATATTTAAAATACCTTAATAACTAGGGACGACGCTCAGAAATTCAAGAACGCTTTTAAAAGCCATCCCTCTGTTACCATGACAACCTCCTCCGTGCACTCACTTGGCCCAGTAAGTCCAGTCATTAGAACCATGTAATTAATTGCTCCTGCCTTCATTCATCTGTTTAAGACGAGCCTCTGCAATCGACTATCTGCCTGTTAGAGCGAACGGCTAGCCTAGCAGCTGCGAGGCCACAAACGGAAGATAGATTCATGGCTTTTATTTGTTTTTTGGTATTTTATTTTACATTATTTACATGATTAGAACCCAATTATATCCTGGTGTGATTGATTATTTCAGTTAATTCCCAGCTTCCAATTTTATTATAAAGCAGACCTACGCTATGCTTTTATTGTGACTCAGAGAAGCTGCGTGATTCAAAGTTCAAGAAAACTCATTTGTCTTGTGTCTCCATTCATCTTCTGTGTATAAGCAGTAATAATATCAGTAATATAGTACTGTACCGAAGTCTTGATTCACCCCTCGTGTTTTTATATTTCATAAAAGTGTTATTTTTCAAGGGAAATGTGAAATAAGTGCAACCGTTTATTAAAATACATTCAAACATGCTTGAAGGTCAGTAATACTCGGAATGACCACCTTTATTCTTCGGCACAGCCTGAACTCTCATAGTCGGCTTTCTTGTCATTTCTTTAAGCAGTCTTCGGGAATAGTTCTCCGGGCTTTTTGAAGGACGATCAAAGCTCTTCTTTGGATGTTAGTTTCCTTTTGTTCTGTTCTCTGTCAAGATGATCCTAGACTGCTTTTTTCCCCCTATCCTGGCATGCTTTTAGTAGCAAAGTGCCTTAAGATACAATTTAAAACTGGTTCTTTGCTAAGCTGTTTTTTGGGGGGTTTTGTAGACACAAGACTGGTTCTTCCTTTGATTTAGGCTCCTTTGTATGCTTAAATGATTCATAGGTAACTGTTAAGTGGCTTAACAGCATATAAAAACATCGCTCTGAAAATGGTCAGGTACAAGGACTGGACTGAAAATAACTGAGAAAACAGCCAATGTCTAAAGTAAAATTTTGAAAGGCCTTCAGAAAGCCTGCAGAACTATTGCTGAACGCCGCATTAGCAAAATATAAAGAAATGAGAATTGGCTAAAGACTTTTGCACACTACTGTACCTCTTTAAGGATCCCCTCTCTAAAAGCCCATTTCCTTCTTATTGGCTTTTGCAAATAGAAGCCTATACTTTTCAATCTCAGGCTCTTGCTGTGCCTGAGATGAGCATATAAGGACATATGTACAGAGTCGACATCAATTCAACACAAGAGTAGAAACCCCCCCCATTTGAAACCAAGCATTTAGAGCAGCTGATGCCTTAGCTTTAGGTTCATAGTGATTATGTGCACTTTATTTTTTGAAACTGTGAATAATCAAAGCATACATAAGGAAATGCATAACAGATCAGCTTTACACACACTGACTGCACTCAGTTTAAAGCTGAAGTGATTAATAAAGAGGGCATTAAAAAGATACAAACAAACATTCACAATAAAGTTTTAAAGTTGTTCTAAAGTCACCAGCAGAGTTATTTCAGCTGCCCCCAGTTCAAGAAAAAAAAGACATCCCATTCATTTTCCCTACAGATAATCTTCGGGGACTCAAAGCTGGCTCACCTCTGCTGTAGTTAGAGTTGATTCACTGTCTCAAAAACTAACAACAGTGCAGAGACATTTTAACTCCAACTGCAATGGTGAAAGAGTTAAACGCTGCCTGTGATTTGCTTCTTCTTCTTCACAGCGATAGCGACTAAAGCTTTTATTGTAGTGTTTAAAGCCACTCGCCATGCCCAACAGAGCTTCAGATTTGAGTGCTAATTCTCTGCGCTTCACATCGCAGCGAGGCACAGGAAAACGCTGACACCGTATGCTCTTAAATCTCACTCACACTAACCTCTCTATTCACAGGCTTCTTTGGTAAACACAAAAATAAAAACACTCAGACACTCATTCGCCTCATTTTCACGAGCCTCGCTCTTTCCACGTCAGTGCTCCCTGGATGAAGGGTAGGTACTCACAGAACAGAGTAACCTCAGGGTTTAACACTTGGTTATGTGTGCTCGAGGAGGCTCTGGCCAAATACTTCCTTGCACCAGTGTCATTCCTCATTTGTTTCTATGCCGCTTGCCCGGCTTGGGCAAAGTTTCCCCCTCTCAAAGGCGGGCCGAGTGCAGGCCGGCAGCGTGGGAAAAAAGCATTTCCAGCTCCGGCTTTCAAGCTGAGATAACAGCGAACATCACAGCTCTCATTCACTCTCATCACATAATTCCTAACAGTCGTTTCTCAGAAATCTTTCACGTTGGTTTGCGTGGCCGGGAGCTCTAATGGCCCCGCACCTTCCATTTATCGATGGCTAAAAATGAAAATGGCTTTCAAAAGCACAGCAGTGGCTTAATACTGTCCCCTTTTAACTTGATCCAACGACTCATTTAACGAAGAAGCCCAGACCACACAGACTGAGCTCCCATCAGCAGTTTATTCCCTGTGGCTGTGCTTGAAATGTCAGGCTACAGCTGGAGGGTGCTGCACCACGCACAGTGCAGTGCATAAAACTGAAGGGGGGTAGAGGGGGGTGGGTGGAGGCCCTGCAGGTAAACAGGATGAGAAAATGCATCCCTGTTTCTGCCTGAGGCAAACCAGGCCCTTCTGTTCCAACATTTAGCAGACAAGCGCTCCACTGATTCCCAATTAATATTTAATAACAGAAAAGACAAAGGGGTATTTCACCTGGGGAAATGAGGGATGAGTAGATGGAGCTTAAGAGGGAATGAATTTTTAGCATTTCAGATTTGAATATGGTTGGATACACACTGCTTGGCTACAAGTAAATAAGGAAGACATATTAATTAACTGCGCAGTCTGTAACACCACAGATTTCACTTATTTTGGCTGATTGGAGCTTGTATTGTAACTGTATACAATGCACTTAATTGACATGCCCCCCCCCATCCTGTTAGTCTCATTTCACTTTTTTATGGTACTTTTAACTGCCTGGAGTTTGGTGACCTCATTAGACTCACAGCATGACTCTATAGAAGGTCAACCTGAGGAAATCTAATTATCAAAAATAAATGAGAACAAGACGCACGAGAATGCACAGGATCGTGCAAACAAAGAAAACTAGTAACATAATCAGTCAGATAAGCTAACCCTGACCCTTACTAGGAAACAACTGGGAAACACCTACTGGCCATTTAATTAGGTACACTTGCTAGTACTGTGTTGGACCCAGAAATGCCTTAACTCTTCAAGGCATAGGTTTAAGAAGGTGCTGGAAAGATTCCCAGAGATTTTGGTCCATATTGACATGACAGCATCACACAGTTTCTGCAGAAGTGTCTGGCTGCACGTCCATGGTGCAAATCTCCCATTCAGCCACATGCCAAATGTGCTCTACTGGATTCGGATCTGGTGACTGTGGATGCCATTTGAGTACTGTCAGCTTATTGTCAGTTCAAGAAACCAGTCTGAGATGATTTGATGCGTTATCCTGCTGGAGGCAACCATCAGAAAATGGGCAAACTGTGGTTATAAAGGGTTTGACATGGTCAGCAACAATACTCAGCTAGGCTGTGATGCTTAAACAATGCTCAGTTGGTAATCAGAGTGAAGTCCCCCCCTCTTTAAGTCAAACAAAAGTGGTGTCAAGCAGGGAACGGGGGGGCAACTTCACTCCAATCAGTGTGCCAAGAAAATACCGCCGACAACATTGCAGCACCACCAGCAGCCCGAACCACTGATACAAGCCATCCACCCATTCTTTCATGTTATTTACATTAGACTCTGCCCTTACCATCTGAATGTCACAGCAAAATCAAGACTCATCAGACCAGTGCAGTTTCTGTGCAGAACTGTAGGCTCAATTTCTTGTTTTTAATCAACAGAAGTGGTGTTTTGCTGCTGTAGCCTATCTGCTTCAAAGTTTCATGTGTTGTGCATTGAGAGATGCTCTTCTGTAAACCTTGGCTATTTTATTTATGGTTACCCTCCTGTCAGCTCGAAGCAGCCTGGCTGTTCTCCTCTGACCTCTGAGATCAACAAAATATATTTTCACCCAGAAAACTGCAGCACACCATTTAATTTCCTCTTCTGGACCATCCTCTGTAAACCCCAGAGATGGTTGTGTGGGAAAATCCCAGCAGATCAGCAGTTTCTGAAATACATCAGACCAACAACTATATATTAAAAGTCACTTATATCACCTTTCTACTTATTCTGATGCTCGGTTTGAACTTCAGCAGGTCATCGTGACAACGTCGCTGCAATGCAATTACCTGATTAGATTTTTGCAGTTGAACGGGTGTACCTAAGAAAGTGGGCGGGTAATGAGAAACAGACAACAGAGCAGAAGTAGGCTTTGCAGGTAGAACCAGGAACCAGTGGAAGCGAGTTGGACAACTACACAAAGAGCATGAAAGCAGAGTAACCTACATAAAGAAAATAATAATCATCTCATTTAATCAGTTAATTGAAAGAAATCTAATCATAAATTCCACTCCCAAAGATTCAACACTCAACCTTACAGCACATGCAGTGCAATCATTCAAAATGAAGGTCAAACAACACCCACACACGAAGCACCTTCTGCACAGTGTGAGCATCATTAGTAACCCTGTATGGGCGATTTGAGTCACTCTGTAATTTCACTTTGTCCACTCTGACCTGCATGCATTTGCACTGCATGAGCACGCTGATTACAAGCTTTTACAATTAGCAGACATTATCATCAAGTAGCCCATTACTTTAATTCAAAATGCTCCACAGTACCTGGAATCTCAGCGAGCGCTGCTGAAAACAACCACGTGTGATCTTTACGAGCACTTTGAGCCAACAAGGTCAAGTAGAACATGACTTTTTTTTTTTTTTTTTTACCCCCAGTGTGTCGTGAAAAACTGTATACTTTATGACAAAATGACTCACCTTTGTGGGTGCATGACTGCAGCGGTTGTACCGGCAGCAGCAATGGCGGCGGTGGAACATCGAGGCTTTTGGGTGTGCAGGCCAAATGCAGCGACGAGAAGTTTTGCCGTCTCTGGATACAGGCCAGCATGATAGTTCACTAGGGCTGCGCACAGCCTGGGTAAACCTGCTAGAAGAAGAAGAAAAAAAAGAAATCACACGATTTTACACTTTGGTTAACACTTAACACCTGACAGACAAAACCACACAGACATATCAGCAAGTTTTAGAGACTGTACAGTTAACTAAACGCTAACTCCCCTCTATCCACAATGAAAATGTTAATGTGGGGATGTTTAGCAGGTATACTAACATCCGCTAATTAAGGCATCAAAGTACAGTCAAGATCAGAAGGAATTCCATTAAAATAACCATCTACCATCAATATTTGATGGCAATCCATCTGGTAGATGTTTAGACTTCTCTGTTTGAATAACCACTGTTAACGTCACAGTCATTTTAGACTTTACAGGAGACTGAATCAGCCCGACGAAGACTCCAATCCAGCCAATTGGATGGCTCTGGAAAATGTGAAGGGTGGCATCAATTTTTAACTTTTAACTATATTTTCATAAGTTTTACAGCTTTTCCTACTAATACAAACCTTCCCAATGGCCATTCATAAGTATTAGATTTCTGTAATTTTACACATTTATTACATACAATTTAAGACTAAAGAGTTGTGCTGACAGATATCTTTCATTTACTCCAGCAGCATTTCTTTATCATGCAGAAGAACTGAGACGCACTGTTGAAATTGCACTAATTTTTCTTATATTAAAATATCTCAGGGATTAAATGTCTAGTTAAATTTCTGTACACCGACAGACGAGGGAGTTTCACTGGTCGGGCCAACAGAAGATCAGCCCGCGATGTAAAATAAGTCTGACGTCCCTGCTTTGGAGCACTGGTTCTCAAACTGTGGCGCACAGAGCCACTGGTGCCAGAGCCTTGAAGTCCAGGGTTAAATTATAAAGACAAATAACAAAACGAGTCTTTATTTAACTAAAATTCTACTTGGATTCTTTGCTGATTGATAAAAAGTGTGGCATGTGACCCTTTTTTCCAACCTCTGAAGCAAGGCATACCAGAAAAAGTTTGAGAACCACTGCTTTAGAGGGTTAAAGTCACATTCACCCAGAAGATGTGGAGAAATATCTGTAGTTAACTGAAAAATCAGACCTGCTGAGCATAAAGATTCAGCCTCTGACCACCAACAGCTATCTGTTCCAAAATTCAAGCTAATCTTCAAAATAGAAATATGTATTTTCTTAAAGCAGATGGCTGCCTTATTTGTGCCTGTGGAGCTAAATGTAATCACTGGGTTTCCTTCTCTAGGGAAGATGAACAGTTGTGTGTAGTTTCATGGCATCCCATCTATCAAATAGATGAGCTAATTATTCCTTCGATTATCCACAGTGATTTTTTTAACTTCAAATTATAAGCATCAGGCATTGCTGATGGAAGCAAACTGCAAAGCTTCCTCGTGGACATTAAAATCCAATAGGAGTGTTCTTTGTAAAGCGCAGATCTAAATTTCTGCAACCACTCGGATCCTTTTACCATATTAAAATTCAGCTGCCCCTCGATGAAATGCAGAGACTGTAAATTTAAGAAAGTAATATAATTTAATGATGACTCCATCTCCTTCCTCTGCTTAGTTGTTATGATGGCTCCTTCCCGTTATCAACCTTGCTTTCTGCCTGTTGTGATCGCAGATCATTTACAAACCCTCCTGTAGCCTCGGGCCGCGTGTTTCAATTTCTAACCGGCTCTGAGACCTTGGTTTCTTGTTCTATAAATTTATGACCGTATTGATCAGCAGAGAAAGCCAAAAGCAGCTCGCTCCCTAAAATAGGCTGCGCTGTTTGCAGTGTTAAGTACTGTCAGAGGAAATGAGAGCCTGTGTCTGAACAAGACTCGCCAAAGCCACAGCCACAGCTGTGCTGATTGAAGCAATCACTCTAAAAAGAGCGAGCTGCGCTTTGAGGAAATATTTCAGCGATAATCGCATTTGACATTCTGTTTGATTATCTGAAAGAGTCAGCAACTCTGAATGCCAGCGTTGCAAAACTAAGGAAAAAAGAAACCTCAGGCTATCGTGCACTACGTATATGTATTTGTATCAGGTAGCCCATCTCGAAGACAGACAGCTGCTGTCAGTTCAAAATGCCGTAGAACTATTGGTATTAATAGTTAATCAATCTGGTGATTACAAATTGAAACACTGTATTTTTCTTAGATGTGCAGTAGTCCCCAAAATGGCTACTACCAGCCTGCAGCTTGTAGCTTTCAGATTGCCCTTTTCTTTTTTTTTAGTTTTAAGGTTCTTCTGGATTTTTGTTTTGATTTCTGCCTCAGGGTCTGAAGGGCAGCTAAAGCAAGTCAACGGCATAACAGCATGTTCAGCAATGGGCTGCAGAAACATGATTACCTTCGCCTCAAAAGGAAGAAGACGGAGTGGATCTTATGTTACTCAGGTGCCAAAAAGAAAAAAAGATTCCCCCACTCCCTTCCTCCACTCAACATCTGTCCCTCGGTGACAAGCTCACTTCAAACTGCTCAGTGCAACCTGCCTCATCTGAACACACACATCTGAAGAGCTAAAAGCCTCGGTATGCCCGGATTCCATTTTGAAAATAATAGCAATTTCACAACAACCCCTCCATTACTACACATTTGTCAAGAGGGAGATACTAAAAAGGCAGAAGGAACACAAGAGAGAAAATGCATGTCTGGAGAAATCCCTTCACAAGCAGAAAATGAGACATGAATTTGGAATACCTTCCATTACTCCCATAATTTGCAGCTGGAAGAAAATGCATCAAGCAGGGCACTATATTTCAAAGAGAGGGCAGCCAGGACTTGACAAGAAAAGTTTCACTGAGAGCACAAACTTAAATCTTAAAAATAGTCTGATTATCCACAAAATAGAAGAGAAATTAAAGTAATGCCAGAATGCATGATATTATCTCAAGTCCTCAAGCAATTTCATCCTTTTTATACAGACATGGTTTTGCTCAATGAATCTTTTTTATGTTTTGCACTTTCTTATGATATATCATTTCTTTGCTTTTTGCTTCCAATGAGCGAGACTGGTATTTTTTATTTAAGTAGTCTTTAGGAATTGTTCTCCAGGCATTCTGGAGGTCTTTCAGTTTTTTTCTTTGGACACTGTCTGCTTTTTAGTCTTTGTTTCTGACCATTTGCAGAGTAACATTTCTTTCTTGTTCATTAAGCCACTTCAGAATGACCTTTGAATTATTCGAGCACAAAAAAAGCACTTAACTCAAAGGATGAACCAGTGTTGTTTTTACACATAACAGGCAACTTAGCAAAGATCCAATTTTAGACTCTTTTAGGTGCTTTCTTATTAGCAGCCTGTCACAACCCCTCCGACAGTATTTGTTTCCATTTCCTTAGTTGAATCTACAAAAATGCCAAAGATAACACATAAAATAAATAGTATTTTTGCATATCTAGAGCAAATGAACAGTATCTGAAAGTCATTAAGAAATAGGTAAAAGATCCTGCAAAGACCTGACACAGGACCTGAGAGATACATCTGACCCGACAGTTGATCCATCTACTGTTCACCGAAGCCTCATCAGAAATGTTCTCAGTGGAAGGATGGCTGTCAAGAAGCCATTCTTAAAGGGAAACAGGGAGAAACAGCTGAGGTGTGCCAAATTATGCAAGAAGTGGACTGAAAATCAGTGACATCAGATCTTATAGACTGATCTGTCCAAATTTGTAATTTTTAGTTTAAACTGACACTGGGGATGTCAGAAGAAATCTACAGCCCTCTGCAAAACATGGTGGAGGCTCTATCATGGTTCGGGCTGCATTTCAGCCACTGGGGCCGGAGATCTTGTCAAAACTGATGGAATTATGAACACAGAAAAGTACTTTGAAGTATTAATCCAACATCAGTACCATTTAGAAAGCATCTGATTGGCAACAGCTTCATTTTTAAGCAAAGAAAATGATCTCAAACACTGCCAATGCACTAAAAGCATACTGCATAGAAAAAAGCAGTGTGAAATCATCTTTACAGAGAACGCAACAAAAGGCAGCCAACAGCCAACAAGAGATATGAATGTCTTTCAAGAAGCCTGGAGAACTATTCCTTAAAGAAATGACAAGAAAGCTTGCCTAAGAGAGTTCAGGCTGTGTGAAGAATAAAGGAGGTCGTACTATTACATACATACTATTATATTGACTTTTAAGCTGTTTTTTCCTGCACGTATTTCCCATTTTCCTAGAAAAATATAAAGAAATGAGGTGTGAATCAAGCAATATGTGAGACACTCTGGTCCATAATCTACAGTATTTATGCATTCAGATATAAGCTACTCGAGCATTTAGGTCTTCTGACTCTCAGGCGACATCCGTGCAAGTGATAAGTAATGTCGTGTGGCCCACTGAGGACCTGACAGGGAGATAAAGGCCTTGTTTTTGCAGTCCATCTAACTGTCCCCCATGGTGCTCTGATAAGGATATGTTGGCGGACAAAGTCATTTTTCAAGCCTTTCCCCTTTGTCCCTGTCATACTGTAAAATGCTTCATATTATAATGTGACGTCTGTCAGCACAAGGCATTTTGGGAGATGATGAGGTCAGGTGAACAGCCATGAGGAAAGTAATGAAGAAACTTGGTTGTTTAATTTAACAGACAGTTTGCAGATGATTTAAACTGAATTATTAAGGCATCTTGTTATTCTTGAGATGACTACCATCAAAGCAGCACCATTTATATCCTGACAATGCGCCGATTATAAATGCATTCCCTGAGATAATAAGGTTTGGTATGCATGATAACCTAGACAATACTACTGCATTATAAAACACATAAAAAGGCTTATGTTCTTGCTTTACCTGTTTGGATGTATAAAGCAGCTGCACAAGAACATCCATCAAAGGAGGAAAAAGCCCTAAATTATACACAGGCTCAGACAAGAGCATCTGCCTGACCTTCTGGAGTCTTTTATGACTTTGCACAGCATTAAGGGTCAGAGCTGAGATAGAGGCAAATTGCACAAAGAGCCTCCTTCTCAACTAATGTCAAATGCACAAATACACCATGCATGCTGGCTCCATGCACACGCACACACTCACGCTGCCACATTTACACTCACACCTCCCTAACCGAACCATCTCAGCTACCGTTAGCAGTTCTCAGGATCCTCTGTAAATAATTAGATGATAATGAAAAAGACGAGCACCCTTTTCACTCTGCCAGTGGATTAGCACGGGTGCTATGCTAATACCTTTCCTTCTACTCAGAAACTGCAGGCGAGCAAAAGGCAAAGAGAGAGAACAAAAACCCAGAAAAGAAGGTTAAATGAGAATAAATAAATGACTAACAAAGAGCAATTAGTTATTACAAAAGAGAAAAGGCAGTGTCTCACTTTGAATAAAAATGACAGGGTCCATGAATAACAATCCACTTATTGTATAATTAATTGTATATTATGTATGGCTTTCAGAGGCACTGCAGGAACCTGTCTAAGTAATGGAGACCAGACAAACCTCACATAGAGACAGAATTAGACAGCAGTGTTGCTGCAGCTGCTGAATTCATCTCCATGCACACACACACACACACACACACACACACACACACACACACACACACACACACACACACACACACACACACACACACACACACACACACACACACACACACACACACACACAGATCATCCGTCCCCAATCCCTTCATACATTTTTAATAGAATCTATTACTTCTGGATTAGCCGATAAGAGCTGGCCTGGTTAAATTCTATAATAGTTTACATAATTGGTATCAGAATGGCATACAAAAGAGAGCCATACTTCTCTTTTCACATTTAGTGTAGAGAAAGCAAAAAAATATAAATAAATAAAGGAGAAAGGAAACAAAGGTTCATGTACGGGATAGCCAAACAACCCGAAGTCACTCTGCTTTAGTAGCAAGAACACTTTGGGCCTGCGGCTGATAACAATGAGCCTCATTAGCACCGAGATTAGTTCCTGTAAAAGGCTTTACAACAGTGTAAGAACGCATTTCCTACGACTTATTTATGCAAGCACAAACTTTATGCAATGTATCATGTATAATATTCTGGCAGATGAGCATACAGTTGGATGTAACTTATGCAGCATTATTAGCCAGGTCAATAAGTCACTGGGAAAAATATGATTAATATTAAAATGTGAGCTATAGACGTGTTTACAGCCTTTACCCATTCACGTATCTGCAGTTATTTTTCCAGTCCTGGAGGTTGCTGTGTGCCCTCTACTTTCTTATGTAAATCACTTTTTCCTTCTAAACACAGACTTTTTTTTTTTTTTGCAAATCCCACAATCAAATTTTAACCCTCCCTTCCCCTAACAGCGACAACATTTTTTGAGCACAAGTTGACATTTCTAACTTCCAGAGATGTGTCTGACTGATACAAGATTTTTAAGATAGATACCAATGCTGATATATCTCTTCTTTACTTTTAAAATGTTTTATTTAACAGGCATAACTGTCATAAATGACAATGCCAATAGATTAACCTAGCTAATATTAAATAGCTAACATTGGCCCACGGCCAAATTGCAGAATCCTGAATTGAAATCTATAATAATTTACAGGGTAAAAAACAAACAGTTCATTCAACTTTTTAAAACTACATTTCAGGGCAAAGCAATCAAACTTTTCAAGCTTTGTTTTTCAGATTTCACTGGGTGACTTTTATGTGTAGTTAGTATATATGTCCTGGGACCAGTGAAACTGCTGGTCAACAAATGACCAGACCTAGCCCATGGTAACCTCGAGGTTCTTGAAGGACTTTGATATAGAAACAGACGATCTGTGAGGGTCACAGTTTTTCCTCAAACAATTAATCATTTACTTTTGTGTTAATATAGGTCATTTCTTTGAGTCTGTATTTAATCTACATGACACAACCTATACACATGTAGAATTTTGCTTTTATGCTCAGCTTTCATTCGTGCAAGCATGAAATGCTAGTATTAGGAAAAAAGGTAAAAAGAAAAAAAGAGGTCTAAATACTAAATTAACTATTTGGAAAACAGTAATTCTGACATTTTACACATAAAGATGTGAAGCACAAATTCAGCCATGAATCTAAACCTTTTTAAACAGCCTTGTTTTTTGAGCAGGAAGCCTTGGGCTGACCCAAAATGGTCTATGCGCACACACAGTGCCAAGGTAAAAGAAACACACTGCACACTGAGTAAAGTCTGGCCAATGCCAAAGCAGCATTAGAGGGTAAACAGAGCTTTATCTTATCTTTATCCCAGTATGCACACTTGAGACACACTGTCAAAGAGCTATGGGTATGCAGCCTGGCCTTTGGAAAACCCTGACTTCAAAGATAACAGATCGTGAATGAGAGTGAGCTGTAGGTTTTGTGGAGAGATAAGCTCTTTTGTCAGTAGATGAAGACTATTATTTTAACATGACATCTGTTTGCCAAACCGTGGACAGGCAGAATTGTTTTTAGTCTTCCAATTCCATGACAAAAAAGATAAAAATGAGTTTATGTTAGACAAACAATCTCCTCCCAAGTCCTGTCTCCTGGCTTCTTAGCTTACTGCTAAATTGTAAAGGGTCACTGATTCCTTCAAGCCATTAAAATTTGGGGGCAAACAAACAACTCATTAAAAACTGTGGAGAAAATGCTGCCTGTATGGTTCGTATGCGGGAGATGAACCTAATGAGAAGCTTTCTGCCATGCATCACAGAAACATTAAAATGCTCTATGAGAAAAGAGTCTTTGATCTTTGGTTCAGCTTATAAAGACATCATCTCACCGCCTTTCTTTAGCCTTTCTTTTCAGACTAAATGATGACGCATCAGTTCAAATTTGGCTTTACATTAATCAAAAATAATTACCAAGTAGCAGTATGTAGACAAAACAATAACGACCTTAGGAGGGCCGGTTCCCTCCTCCCTAACCTCAGGAGGCCCAGTCCTTAACCTTCAACCCACAGCCCACGTCTCGCTAAGCCTTCATCCTGTTAGAATTAAAAGACCAATTAGACAAATTTCAAAAGATGACAGGCTGCTCATAATTACACCTGACATCTCCTAGCAGATAAAGAGCTGATTACAAAGGGTGCACAGGAGAAATTGCTAAGCAACAAAACCACTGACATTATCCCAGTGAAATGGACAAGTTGAGTGCACAGAAGACAGATGACAAACCAAATGAAAAAAAATAAAATAGCACCGAGTAAAGTGCCGGGCCAGCATGTGCCACCAAAACAGCCTCGGTGCACCTTGGCATTGATTCTTCCAATTCTTCCAAGTCTGATGGTTGTGCAAAGTGCTTACAGTCCATAACCTCCCACAGGTATTTCAGTGTTTTGAAATCAGGTGACTGTTAAGGCTGTAAAATAGTTTCTGGATCAGAAGCCAGTCTGGAAATGGGTTAAATCTGAACTCCTTCTAATAACCAGCAGGGGGCGACTCTTCTGATAGTAGACAGCAATTAATGCGCGGCCTACAAAAAAATCGCCCCAATTTTCACTTCATTTATGGCTTCAGTAAGCACTTTCCTTATGCGTTTATCACCCCAGCCATTACTTTAAGTCTTACTGGATACAACACAGTGTTCATTTTGTAAAGCATGGGCTTATTTTGAGTAGAAAAGACAATAAAGACAGGGCATTGTAGGGTGTGGCTACTTTTTACTGGAAACACAAAGAAGAGGACAAAAATCCCATCCACATCACAACGGGGCTACAGGATCCCCTTACTGTAGAGGAGAAGGGATCAGGTTTTGTTTGTCACCCATCCATATATTTTCCAAGTCATCTGCTTCATGTTATCATTCCACGTTCTAACCATGGACTGATACACCACAGAAAATTCACTGTACCCTGAAAAGTCAGTCAATGGATGACATAGCAGAAAAAAAGGACATGACCTTAATTAGTCCTTGCACTTGCCTGAGTAATAATCTTTCAAGAAAAGGTCATTCTCCTAGCGAGCAGCTCCTTCCATTCAGTAATTCGGTAGGCCTGGAGATTGAGCCTGCCTGAGGAAATTTCACAATAAATCAGAGCTCAGCTTCGCTCCTGAGAAAGCAAAGGGAAGCAGGCAGCCAAATGACAAATCCCTTTTCCCTCACAGAGCTGGAATTACTGCTGGGGTGTGAGATGTGAGATCAGAGGGAAACCCCCATGGGGGTTACCTGCACACTGACTGCTCGTGATACAATGCAAATTAAAAGCCTCTCGAGCAAGTTCGGACTCGGACAACACATACTTCACACACGCAAACACAATGTGAACATGTAATTACAGCTAGTTAGCCGAAAGTAAGATTTTCAAACTGAAGCTTTCAGAGTGAAAAGAAAAGGGATGGAAATGAGCAGGCGGCAATATTTTCAATACACTCTGACATTATAATAAATCAAAGGCCAGAAAGTCATGATTTAAATATGTTTAGAGGAAAGCCATAAGGAAGAAAAACGACCCAGAAAAGCCTATTAAACTAAACCCAGGGGAGTTGGCATATATTTCTCTTTTGCTCCGGAAACAGCCAGAAGAAAAAGAAGATGATAATAAAACACCAAATTGCTGGCTTTTCTTCTCTGCCTCTGGTGCTAAGCTGTGACATCCCATCTCTCTGGGTAATAAAGGATCTGGCCCAAGCAGGAAAAGCATGCAGGGTAGAATTTCACACCTGGCCAATAATCTTTAGGAACTCTGCTGCGGCTAACCTTCAACCTCGGCTGCCACCGGTGCAGTGAGGTGCGATGATCCCACCTCCGGCTTCTAGACAATAGAAATGGAAACCTTCTGAGGCAGCCCTGAATGACCGATAATATACTTCAAAGCACTTCCCCTATCCACTGAGATGCTGACATATAAAGCGCCTTTCAAAGCCTTCAACCCATTCATGGATGTGCAGACTGATATTTGCTTACACCATAACGCCTCTATAGGAAAAAAAAGATTAAAAATTTAAAAATGTTTCTTGTCTTGAAATAAAATAAAAATCACGTGCCTCCTATATTTTCTATAATTACTCGTTAAATACATGTTAGGAGCTAGTAAATAATACATATTATTGTTTAAGACGAAAACAAATGAACGACCTCCACTCTGATGAATGCACACTGGCCAATAGATATGATACACAGCTATAATGATATACAGTAAGGGCGAGACGCTCCTATCCTATTAGTGCGCACTGGGCATCTTTCACCAATTCAGCGCTGTCGACCTAAAATCAATGCTGGCATTACACGCTGAAGCACCCGTACGAACCTTATTTGCTTTCTCACTCCGTTATTGTTAAATACTACACACACACACACACACACACATACACACACACACAGACACAGCCATAATTAGAGGCAGTCTGACTGGCACAAATGCATGGCAAACAAAATTATTGAAGAAAACTAAATAAAAACAAACATTTCACAGGAGTCCCCACAGAGGAGATTAAACATTATTATAGAGGGAAAAGGGAAACATGATCGATGTCTTACAGAGTTTTGTCTTATCATAAGGCTTGTTTATCTTTGGTTCGCCACGGCTGATTGGTTGTTCTCCTGCTCGGAAGGCGTATTTCCTCTGCAAAAGCAATCTCGCCACAGAATTCGCGATGAACGCCTGAAACCCCGGGAGGAATATCCATTGATAAAGCTGGCTCCGTTAACTGCACTTCCTCGACATATTCGCCGCTGGTGTGGGAGATAATTTCACCGATTAGGTTTTCCTTGCCATCGCTTGCGTATCATCTCAGCAAGCGAGCCGTGTGAACCACGGGGAGTGATGTCGGAATGAAAATGAGTCCTCTGCACTGTTGAAACCGGCTCCGGGCCAATCAATCAAAGCTTCATTTGAATATTCCCACGGCTCGGCCAATCATGCGCGAGAGAGGGCGGCCGCTGTCGTGATCCCAAACCAGTCAAAGGAAGCACGTTCCCGTTTAGCGGAAAGATTTAAAGGGGAAGAGCGTCCCGTGTGTTGGCCCAGAACAAATGTAAGTTTTCGGTCTTTACACAAGCACATCTGATCGATCAAGAGAGCTACACACCAGGATTCCAGATGGGGGTTTTTCTGCAGCTTATCCAGTTAGCAGTGCTTAATCAACCCTTAATTAGATTAGGTGTTCAGGAGGAGAACTGCAAGTAGGCGTCCTCTGTCCAAAAGCTATATATTATACACCTAGACTGTTACTCACCGGCCATCTATATGGTGGTGGTATAGAAACTGCCAACCTACTGGGTTTTCCACACACAGCTATCTCTAGGGTTTACAGAGAATAGTCTGAAAAAGAGAAAATATCCTGTGGTATTCCTATGTGGCAGTTCTCTGGATGAAAATGCCTTTTGACGTTACAAGTCAAAGAAAAGACTGATTCAAGCTGGTAGGAAGGCAATAATAACTCAAATATCCACTTGTTACAACCACGGCATATGCAGAAGACCATCGCTGAAATCACAATGCATCAAACCTTGAAGGACAGGCTTACTCCTGATTAGTGTACTTATCTTCTGCTTCCAGCCATCAGAAGATGAGTACACAACCTAGTACTAGTGAGGTTGTGTACCGAGTGAAGTGTGTATGTGTCCAAAAGATTATAAAGTGTGAGTGTATAATGAGGCTTATTATTACAAACTCATTGTTCTGTCATTATTGTTGTTAGTTTGTAAAGCTATTGTAGGCTATTTGAATAAGACAAAACTACTTTATGGTGTAGGGGAATTTCTAATGAATTCCACACACAATACTGTTTTAAACATCTGAAACTGTTCAGTAACTTTAAGGTAAACAGAAAATACCCTTTATTTAACACTGTCAGGTAATGACTGAGAGACAACAGATACACTTTAAAATATGGGAGAATATCACAAACTGTAACCTTAAAAAAAAGTCAGGACTCATCAGTTCAGAGATAAAAGCCTGTTTTCAACAGAGGCTCTTGACAATCCACAACACATCAAAGAAGGCATATTTAAAGGACAGGAATAGATTTCCAATGCAAATAATCACAGTAATGTACCTGAAGCATTAGCAAACTAATTTTACTACTACTGTTACTACTACTACAACAAAGGTTGAGACAACTCACAGCTGAGTTATTTTGCATTTTCACTGGGACTGTCTGGACTGATGGCTCATAATTTTTTTTAACTGTCAGTGAGGAGGAATTTACTTTTTGTTTTGTTTTTTTTTTTAACACCGGTTGTATTTGTCAGTGTAAAAAGATTTTAGTTCGCTATGACTGCTGGAACGGAAAAGTTGAAAGGTAACGCTCGAGTGGTGCATTCTTTTCCTAAAACGCTGCCAATAGCTACATTTAAAAAGCTGGGATTAACACAGTTTACTGCGTTGAATGAAGCCATCGTTACTGCAGTAATTCAAAACCAGCAGAACTGCAAGTTTATTTGAAACCAGTTAATCTAGATCTTGAAATGCAAATATAGATGTTGTAGGAAGTGGAATAACAGTGTGTGCCAGACTGTGTTTCTGTTTTATGTTATACATTTTGTTCCCTGAGGTAGACACATTTAAAATTAGAGCATTTATCAATATAATAGCCTTGTGTCTTGTTACCCTTAAGGACATGAGGTATATGACATATTCAGATAGAAATGACAATCTATGCTTGACTACTCACCCAGCCTAAATCTAATAATAGTGCCCAGTGGCTGCCACAATGAACATGCTGTAAGTCTAATGACATGACTGCATGAGGTGATTGCATTATAGAGGGAAGGTAAATGCACCTGTGCATTTTTATGTGTCTATGCAAGTGTGCTGGTTTTAAGTATCTAGAGATTGTGTCAAACAATATAAGCCTTTTACAGCGATATAACATAGTAGGAAATGTACATGTGTTAGGGATTAAAGTAGGAGTTTAATATTATTTAGCTGTCTCACTTTCAGGGCCTTGGAGTTGCACATCATGGCTCAGTGTCACTTTTTCATGGCTCACTGCAACACACAGGAAGGAGGGATTTTAAATGTCTTTATTACCAGGTCTTTTTTGTAACGTGGCAAGGAAAATGTCAGAAATGTTTCACCGTAAGTGCGTCTGATGAGTGAACAACGCATTTTAAAGAAACAGTTATAGGCTCAGGGGGCTGGGGTAACCCCCATGATGCAACGAGTACTTCTTCTCCTGGGAATTATATACCACATCTGCATGTCATTAAAAATGTTCCTCTTTCTTCCATAGTCTGTGCTTTGTCTGTGCTTTATGTTCTCTTCTGTTAAAAGGAGTTCTTTCCCACTGTTACCTGGAGCTTGCTCAAATAAGGTTGTCTAATTGTTGGGGGTCATCTCTAATACTGAAAGGTCTTTTGCTTGTAATATAAAACACCTTAAGACCCCTGTTGCTTTGAATTGGTGCCATAATGCGCTAAAAATCTAATTGTTTTTTTTAATTTTCTGTTGTTCACCAGAGTATAAAGAGATTGTTGTTTGATTTAGGGTTATAGCAAGTAAAACTGAATTAAAGACAAAACAAGCACACCCACACAAGAAAAAAAGAAGAAAGTTAAACAAAAATTGTGCACATTAAAGTCATTATCTTGGCACATTACATGTATACTTTACAGGATATTTAAAGTTGTTCCAAAACTAGAATATTTTTGTTGAAGCTAGCAAAGAACAAGAAGCACTGCAATGAGCATGTAGAGTCTTCTACCCACTAATCAAATTTTTCATGTCTTCCTGTGATCTTAACTTTCTAGCTTTCATGTCTTAAGTGTTAATCTTTTAGTCATGCTTCCAATTAGTCCTTTGTGTATGTACAGTCCTCTCTTTCCCTTTTTCCTTTGTTAGATGCTGCTAATGAATCCTCTCAGTTGTTTTTCATGTGTCAATCTCCTCATTCTGGAATTTTTGCTTTTTGTACTTTTCTATGTTTACAGTTTTGGTTGGCTGGATAGATGGATGGATGGAGCTGTCAGTAAAGGCAATTGTTGGTTTACTTCATGTCATGTTTTTCACCTTATTGTCTGCATCCCACCTGCAAAGGCTCAGAGCCCCCACAAGTGGAGCCTGTCGCAAGCAGTAATCTAGGTGATGATTAAGTTATCATTTTGAAACATACCATCTGTTGGTGGGCCACAGGTAGATGCCTTTGTCCATTTTTCCAGGTTTAAAGTCATTATTATCCCATGCTAGGCTATAACCAGAAACTGAAGAAATGGTACACCAGATAATAATAATATTCATATCTAATGGATCAGGTGTTTCCTCACTCAGTTTTTTAATATTTGCAGAGTACATGTGTCTGTCAAGTCTTAGTTCAGGAATAAGTTAAGATGATTCAGTGTCGACCCATGCTGGGGTTGGCTTTAGGGAGAAGTAATACATTATAGTGTGCAGCTGTGCAGCCCAATAGTACCACTGAAAAACACTGTAATTTGCCAGGTATCGCAATGCCAGTTGTAGCCTGTTTCATCTATCATTTCACAATAAAATTGTCACACAAATGCCAAAATGTAGTAAAGCAGGAAAATGGCAACAGCAAAGATGTGATTTGGACCAGGTACAACAATTTTGGAGGGGTATTAATTTCAGGTATTATTAATATTTCTTCTAATTTATAAACTCAAAGGTAGGATCATAACTTTTTTCAAAAATTTTACAAATGCTAAATAGGTAAATATGTTTAAATATGGAAACATAAGCAATGGATCTGCGCCTTTTATTTGTTTAACAAAATAAAAGAAAATTTAGAATAATGAAAATAATCTAGAAGTTGTATTTATACCTCAAGAATACCTCTAACAGCATCTTCAAATAGAGCTATGCAATGTGTGCATCTGACCAGTCTTAACAGCAAAGATATTCTTGTGTGTACCAGAAATATTCTTGTGTGCCACAGCAACATAACAATGGGTTCTGTGGCTAGTTTAAACAATAAGGGTGGCAAAGCTACTGAGCTACCAATATTAAATGCTTGTGAAATAACATTGTTATTCAGAGCATCAAGCAGGGCTATCTACAGTATCCTTTTCTACATCTACTGAGAGTAAAGTTCTATCTTCTCCATCTGTTGTATTTGTGCAGTATGTTATATTAAGATGCTTGAAAGTGTTGCCTCTTTTAAACAAATGCATTTTGATCGGAGTCAGTAATGCCTACAAGAACACACTCTAATCTTTGTGCACAAGCTGGCAATATGAATCTACAATGTCACGAACATTTCACATTCTTTTCTTTTCCATCCATTTTCTTATTTGCTTATCCAATATGGGGTCATGAGGGTGCTGGAGTCTAGTTGTCCCGGGATGAAATGTGGGGGTGGATCTTGTACAGTTCACCAATCTATTGCTGGGATAACAGAGCACTTAAGTTACACCTGTGGCCAATTTAGAATAACCAACCTGAGAACATCCAGATTTCACAGAGATGCCAAGCAAGTTGGTGGATTCAAATCAAGGACCTTCTTTTTGTGAGTCATCAATGCTAACCACTGCAGAAGTGCGCCACTGCTTGTCACCGTGACAAGCATTATACTTTCATGTCTACAAGCCCAGGAACGATCTTAGAGACATTGTAGTTTTATAACTTTGTTGTTTGTAGTGCGAACATACAATATATTAACCCTTGGATGCACAACCTACCAGTACCTACACTCTTCCACGAGTGGGGTCAAAAATGACCCCAAATAGAAACAATGCATTTTGCTATAAACTCGGCTGTTATTCTTCAAAATCTTTAAAACGAAGAGTTGTAACATTCTCATATTTGAGGTATTCTCATAAAACATGTTTGTGACATGAGGCCCTTTGCATTTTTATTTATTTTTTTCATTAATTTTAAGAAATTGCAGTTTTGTATCATTTGTATCACTTTTGTATGCTTGCTCGGCATATACTGCAGAAGCTGGGTCTTCCCTTTGAAAGGCACAAGTTGTTCATCCACTGTAACACAATCACTGAGGATGAATTTCTGCCTGCAGTTGACCAGGAACAGGCCCCATATGTAGCTGAAAGCTGCCATGTGGTTTGTTTTCAGTCGGTAGGCTCTGGTCCTCTTGTCATCAAAGTGCAAGAAACGGCGAATATCTTTAAATCTTTGAATTGACATAGTGGCCTTGTGCAATGGGTTATGCAGAGGACTCCCAAAAACACACCAACTGGTACATCCCAGTTCTTCTCACTTCCTGCAAGAATGGTCAGTCAAATGAAGGCCAGGAGGTCATGTTCGATTACATTTTTCCACTCTTTTCCCCTGTCTGTGGCTACTCTTCGTGCCTCCATGTTTGTGCATGTCAGCACCTCTTCTATTATATTATCAGACATGAACATCTTCCATGCATCTATTGGGGAGACAGTACTAAACCCAGGTGCAAGCCCTGGCCGACTAATTCAGAATATTGTGGCTAGAGCAGTAAGAGGGGCTCATTCTGTTAGACTCAATATCCATTTCCTCATCAGAGGACTCCTCTGTATCTGCCTTGTTCAGTGGGGGGGGACAATAGTCTGGGTCCTCTATATCTGAGATGTCAGATTCTGAGTCAATGCCTCCGATGGGCTCTTTATCCCATCCGTCCTGGATCATTTGTAGGGCCACAGGGAGGGATCCTAGCTGGCCTCATAGCAGCCATGTTACTTTAAATATTAAAAAAAAAAACATCAGAAAGGACAATGTTTGAAATGCACAGGAAACTATAAACAGGGCTGCACATAAATGGTCCGCAGGTGCACATTTGCTGTCAAAATAAAAAGACATACCAGATAAGAAGTTGGAATGCTCATTTGCGTACATTAGATGTTCTGGAGGAGGCCAGACATTTGTTCAGAACTCTTAAAGATGTCGAAGAAGCAAGTCCGTAAGCAATTACTTTGGTGTTCTTCCACCATAAAAGAAGCGCGTATTCTCTGAATTTCCGGGAATACTTTTATTTTGACAGCAATGCACACCTGCGGACCACTTATGTGCAGCCCTGACTATAAATCATGTATGTTACTGTGTAAAATTAATTCTTGATCCGTCAGAAATGTAAGTGGGTCAGTCAGAGTCGCTAAGAATGAAAGTTTCATAGAAGATTCCATAGGAACTGCTTGGGGTCATTTTTGACCCCACTTGTGGAAGAGTGGGGTAGTGATACAAAACTGCATTTTTTTAAATTAATGAAAAAATAAATAAAATGCAAATGGCCTCATGTTACAAACATATTTTTGAGGAATACCTGGAATATGAATATATTACAACTTTGCATTTTAAAGATTTTGAAGAAAAACAACCCCTGGGGTCATTTTTGACCCCACGTGTGCATCTAAGGGTTAACTAAGTAGCTGTTGGGTACAATCATACTTTTATATTATTACCACCAACAAATCATGTCACATTTGACCTCTGACCTCTTCTTCAAGGTCAGTAGTCAGTAGTCAAAGTGATAATAATTCTATACAGAGCGATTTAAAACTATGTTTCTTTCTGCTGTATTAACAACATTTGTAATATACACCACCCCCTCCTATATGAGTCAACAGTTTCCAAATGTCTTTGACATTGCTGCCAGTAACTTCTAATGGTGAGGCCTCTACAGAAAGTCACTGCACCTGGCCAAGAAATAGTCCTGATCTTAAGCTTCAGTAAAACCACAGCTTGTTATATTTACCCATCCATTTATCTGAAAATGAGATATAAAGTTAATAAAGGCTACCCAATTTCCTTGTACGCCTTTCCTGCAAGCTTTAAGGAACTGACTTTCTGCAAGTATTTTACCCAATATGTCAAAGTCTGCCATGATCCAACACAGATTTTTCAGTGTTTTCATTTCCAGAAGTCGAATAAGATGCCAAAGACCATTCTATATACAAATTTGTCAATACTTAACACACTCCTGCACTCAGCACTGTATACACTAATCAATCAATTCAAATCATATTCACTGCAAATTAAAGCCTTTCTAAACATGCCATTTGTTATTTCCTAAGAAAGATATACACCATGACCAAGATTTAGAGCAGACATACTCTGACCTGCTGTTAAGGCAGGAATATTGAATTGTTTTTTGACAGCTGCCGGAGTGTCATTTTTCAGTATGAATGAGGCCTGCAGATGGGAAATGAGGTTACCATGCCAACTGATGTCCCTGTTTTGAGCAGTGAATTTATAGATGGGAAATAGTTTTCTAGTTAATCACAGGCCGCTAAATTGAAAATCCACTTTTAGTACGTGCTAAAGACGCAAATGATGTTCCTCTGTAGCTAAACATGGGATCCTGATCCTGAAGTTGGCCCCATAACTGCTTGCAAAAGGATCATCCAGAAATCCTAACCCATTATCCACCACCAGCGTGCCTTCTTAAGAGAGCATAATTATAGAGTAGATGTACATTACTCTATTCATAAACCATTTTCTATAATCTAGCAGTCTGGATATAGTGTATATTTGCCTACTTTATAACAGCCTTTGACAGATTTAAAAAACACTCTACTAAACATTGTTGGAGGCAAAGCACATCTCCATATGGCCTCCACCAGTAAGACAGAGCACCACGAAACGTTTACTAATGGCTCAAAGAATTTATCCAGCCGCCAAACTCCAACAGATCCCAACTCAATCAAGCATTCTTGAGAAGGACCTAAGCTAGTGAGAGGGGTAGAACCTCTACCCCATACACTTCCCAACCCTTACCTAACTCAAGCCTAAGACTGATGTCTGATGTGACTCCAAAACCTAAAAGCAGAAAATGAGAGTCAAAATATGTGACTCCGGGCAAGAGCAAGAAGAGAAAGATGTTTCAGAGACAGTGGTAACTCAGTGAAAAAAGTACATTTTATTGTCAGGTGTTTTTGTTTGCCCACTGAAGCTATCCTTAAGCTGACTAAGGAAATGACAGAAGTAGTCTGCCCACCTCCATTAGCAAACCACAGCATCAAAGCTTTGCTACAGGTTTGCACTGCGCTGAGATTTTATGTAACAGGAAGTTTCCTGCACTGTTTACTGTTGCTGTCATTACTTGTTCTTATCCTTTTAATGGTTACACTCTTTGTTTACTACTGCCTACTGCTGAATTCATCCAGGAGGAGTTATAAGCCGGTGGACTCCCTGTGCCAGTCCCAAACACAGATAAATGGGAGGGTTAAAACCGGTGTCAAATCAAATATGTCGATCCATCCGCAGGGGTGACCTGCTGGGAAATAAGGCAGCATCTAAAAGCACCTTTAAACTGTTGAATTCTTCCAAAAGACAAACATTTTCTGCCGCAGTAAACATAGCTGAGTGGTTAGATGCTAGATTTCTTCTCTGAAGTAAGTCTGTGCAAGAAAAACAGTGTACCACAGTCTTGCTCGAGAAAGCCAGTGCAATGGATTAATTTAGACACATGACTATTTTGGTTTATTTGCACCATAGTCAAAGTCTATTTTGGTAAAATTAGACCCTGGTGAAAGACACCCACAGAGATCCTGTGTCAATGCCCAGACTGGTCAGAGTCAAGATACAGAAGAGATCTGCACATTAATAATACTGTGGATGATCACTTAAATCTATCTTACCAGAATATTCTTGAGTTATCCCATGACTGGATGCATTATGAACCATTTCACTGAATGATGACTCACGTCAGGACTAAAGATGAATTAATATGAATTTAATTACACCAACTCCCCTTTAATATCTTTTTTTTTTTTTTTTTTTTTAAACCTAATTGTTCCTGATGGAAATGCAGTTTTGTTTTGTTCTACCTCCATTTATCCTTTTCTATTTACGGCTAGAATTATCACTGTCATTGTAGTTAGAATAATTTTCTTTTCTTTTGATTTAATCCAGATCACCCAGTCTGACTGGTCATGTTTGAAGTTGACTGGTTTCTGTATAGGCAATGGGGAAATGTGAAATTAACATTTTAAAGGGTTGTTTATATACTGATGTTGTATTTTTATGTGTTGGCTCCAAGATAGTGGTGATGTTAAGAACTACTTGGGACACAAATATGTATCTATGTACAGTACAGTATTCTAATGTTTGTAACCATACAGACATCTGCTGAAATGACAGTGTCTAAACTAAAGAGGCTGGATAGCATCAATCATGTACATCACTGTTCTCTGTACACTCATCGCTCTATGTCCACAGACTTTCCCATTGGTTGTTTTTTATATACCACAGAATCAGAATTAGGAAAAAAAGTTTTTAAATATGTTGCCCCTTTTTCTACGGAAGGAGAAAATGGTAAATGGTATATTTGTATAGCGCTTTTTAAAACCAGTCTGTTAGGGTGGTGGGTCATCGACCCATTTATATAGCTTTGCTTTATTTTCTGGTCCCTAAGGACCCCTTTTGAAAGCACTGTTTTGAGTTACACAACCAGTCATCCACCCATTCACACACATTGTAGCACACAGCATCACCTGTGGCGCACTGACAGAGGCGAGGCTGCCCACACTGGGGTGCACTGACCACCGGCGGACACTCTGCCCTCTGACCACCACCAGTAGGCAACGGGTGAAGTGTCTTGCCCAAGGACACAACGACCGAGACTGTCCAAGCCGGGGCTCGAACAGGCAATCTTCCGATTACAAGGCGAACTCCCAACTCTTGAGCCACGATCGCCCAGGAAGAAAGCAGTTATGTTATAATGTATGCTTTTGTTGTTTTGTTCATTTTCTTATAACATCAACAAATATAGCTGTCATGTGTGTCAGTTGTATTTGTTTATTTAGTTATATTTATTAAAATCTCTGCTGCCCTCTCACTTTAAATAAAGCTTTTCAATCTCAGTGAGATTTTTACCTGAATAAATAAACAGACATAAAATTATTAAAGGCATGAAACTGCAAGCACACCCCAAACACAAAGGCCTTATTGAAGAATAAACAGAAAGACTAAAGTGAAACCTTATAGGTGGTTAGATTTTATCTTCACACTATGATCTCATAGGGATGAGACTATAATATGGTAGGCTTGCTCTGCTGAAATGATGAACTGGCTAAAATAGAACTACTTTTGGTTAGTTTGTTGAACTTGTACCGATTCTGTTTTGGCCATGTCATCGTGTCATTATAGGATGTCAAGCTCTTCCTCTTAAGACAGTCCTCATCATAGCAGAATGAGGCTGGCAGTGACAGTAATAAAGAGCTCCATCTGTGCCTGGCAGGCAGAGGCAAATGAACCAATTAAGGTCTGGTGAAGTCTCCTCTTTCACCTACTGGCAATGGCAGCCATCATCTACGTCGTGATGAAAAGGAGAGAGTGCAAGGGTAATTAAATACCAGCAGGGGCCGCGGGGCAAACCTAATAACTCTCTGTAACAAGCCAATAAGAGACTTATTGCTTAAGGGCTTGCACAACCCAAAGCACGTTAATAGTGAAGATGATCACTTACCGCACATAAACATTCAGATGGGTTATTGTTCCTGAGAGAAAATTGACCTTGTCGAAGATATCTGCAACAGCGAAGGGACAAAGTACAAAAGGCCTTTTATGCTTCTGTTTATTTGCCACAGTGCTCACGTTGACTCGAGTCAAGCTCCTCATGTTAACTCAAAAATGCTTTTCTGTGCTCAGAAGAATTAATTCTCATTGCAGCAGGTCGCCATCTGCTGGCAGCAGAATGCTTTTACAGCCCTTTTTCTGTTTTTTGCATCCTGCAATAAGCACATTGTATTTGTGCATTTGGAGCAATGCACTGATGTGTAAAGAAAAAGTGCAATTATTGTCAGTACTGTTAGTGTTATTTATCACTGAATTGGGTAGGGGAGCATTTTAATATGGCACTGTGAATATAAAAAGTCCATTCTTTAAATTTTATGCCAACCCAATTTACAACCGGCCTTGTTTATTGCTCTCATACCCATCCTACTGCCCATTAGTCCTTTCCCCCGTCACCTAATATGCACAAACACAACCAAAAAGCAAGGAAACAAAAGAAAAAACATTCTTTTGTTTTCAGTTTTGATATTGCAGGTAGTAGACATCTCAAATGTCAAGTAGGACATAGACTTATTCTAATTTTGTATTTTTCCATATTTTCAAGTTGTGTTTTGTACTTGGTTTAATTTCAGTATTGGCCAGAGACAGTTTTGTCATTTCACTTTATTAATTCATTCGTAATATTCTTCAATTCAGTTCAATTCAATTCAATTTTATTTAGACCAAATTATAACAGCAATCACCTGAAAAGTTATTTATATTGTAAGGTAAAGAGCCTAGACTGAGTATATCAGATGGACAGTTTAGGTTGAGCAGTTTGGAGAGAAAGTCATGAGGCGTCATGTTTGGGACGCAAAGAGTTAAAAACATGGAGGGAGCGGAGAGCGTCCGCCACAGCTGCCGTCACGTTCCTACGGCAACGCGCTGAAGCTTCCTCCCGGAGGATCATGGGAAGCATTTCTGGCTACTGAAGCGGAGGGAGTTTCGAAATATTTCGTGATTATATACGGTATATATTCCAAATAGGTAAGTTATATTAACATTCTCACAATCGCTTAGTCTGAAGATAACCAGTGAATATAGCCAATGTACTTTAAATATTCAGGTTAGGCTTTTTAGGGACTTTGTCTCTGCGCACTAAACAGAACCAGCTAGGCTGCTAACGCTATTTTTCCCATGTTGATCATACCGTACAGTAATGTTTCCCCCTCCTGTCTTTGTTGTTGTTGCTGTTGGTTTTAAGCAAAGTTAATTTTAGCTCACAATATAATGAATACATTTGCAGTGAGCACGTTATTTATCGTATCGTATCGCACAGAGATTTAAGAGTACGTCTGGAAAAATACACTGTCTGTGTTGCCGTTACAGTTTCCTGAATGCACAGTCACAAGGAAGCACTGATGCTGTCTTTCAAACATGGAGCTGAAGTTGGAAGTTGTTCTGTCATCCAGCATCAAACGGAAGAAACCATGGCCGCGCTTCTGCTGGCTCGGGCAGGTGAGGGGAATTCATTTTTACGAAAATACATTACTATAGAAATAAAAAAAATATGATTACAAGCAAGTGCCATTGCTCTTCAGGAAAAGGAATCTGTGTTTCTGTTGGATGACAAGAGGATCAGTGAAATTAACATGGTGTCTGGTCGTACCAAGAAGAGAACTCCTAAACTCCATCCTTTGCTCAACAATGTTGTGACAATGGCTTCATCGCAAAACGGTGAGCTTAGTATGTCAACTCGAAGCAAAATAATGTATTTAGCTCTGATTATTGGCTAAGACATTTATCTTGTTCTTGGCTTTTGTTCCAGGTATGTGGCTTTGTGGTCTTTTGGTCTCTGGAGAAGTGTTTCTGTGGAACCGGGATAAAGATTTGTTGAAGACTGCTGCAGGAGTCCCAGAAGTAGTTCAGATAATTACTTCTTTTCAGGGTATGTGTGTATTTTATGAAGACATCTAGAGGCAAAATAGTTTCACTTGTGTAGTATTTGACAGTTTTCAATAAATTGAATAAATCAGTAGTGGCACCTTTATATGCATCACTTTAAATAGCTTGTCTATACTGAATAAAGTATTGCTTTAACTTTGGAATATTTCCTTTTAATTTATCATTGCACTGCACACTGCATCATTGCACTGCATGAATATCTTAGTTTTACTTATCCTAACTATTCTAGCCACCTAACTTATTCTAACTAATTATTCTATTTGTATTGATTTCACACACACACACACACACATATATATATATATGTATATGTATGTAGTGAACATCTGTAACAAAATTATCCGATCCGATATTTTCACAGGAAATTCCACAAGGCTGTCCCTCCAGGTTTCCTGTGATGGGACACGTGTGCTACTGGTGGCCATAACTGGGCAAGTTTTCCTGTGGGAATGTATAGATGTGAAGGATTTGACAGGATTGCGAGATGGTCCGGTCAAAGGACACTGGGCTCTGATAAAGTCCCTAGAAGACACCATCCTGCCTTCTTCCCAAGACAAAGAAGCATCCCAGCACACAATTTTTGTCAAGACAGAGGTCTGGTTTCTAAACAGAATCCATATTTGTGCCATATTCAAATCAACAAAAGCATTTTAAAGACCTTCCCCTCATTTGTCATTGTCTAGAGACCTTATATGTTTTTTTGTCCTCCACACTACCTCAGGTTATGGGTGATAGCTGCTTATCAGCCTTTGTTTTCACATCTGGGGAGAAGCTTGTTATCACTTGCCTTAAAATTGAATGGAAAGAAGGTCACGTGAAATCAGGGTAAGTGAACACATTGCTGTAACAGTAAGACTCTCTTCGAGTAAATATAATTCGAAACATTTAAATATATAGAAAACATATAGAACTAAAAGGACTATTTTTTTCCTTTTAGTTCTGTGGGATACAGGATACAGTGGGCCACTAAGACGTATCCCATGTCTCGTCTCACTCCACCCTGCCAACCAGTGAAGTCCAGAGGGGCTTTGGTGCCAGCCTTCTCACCAGATGGCCGAATGTTAGCCATTGTTCTGAACCAGAGGAAACCTAAGGTGAGCATGTAGCTTCTTTCTTTGTTCACGTCTACATTTTTTTTTAGGTCCATTGATCAGTAGAAACATAAATCAAAACATGTGTTGCCTGTTGGAATTTAGGCTACACAGGTCCTCTTTGTGAGCATGCAGAATTTTGTCTCGATATCAAGTGGCCTCGGAGGATGTGGAAGTAAGAAAATGGAGATCCCCTCCAAATACATAAGGTCAGTGTGTACAAGTAAAAATTATTTGCACTGTGCGACAGTCATCCAGTTAAATTGCGAGAAAACTTCTATTTAAGACTCATTACTAGATTGTACAGTATTTACAAGAAATAAACAGCATGGCATGATCCCTTCCCAGTATCCCAGGAAGAGAAATCAACAATATGTGTACAAATGTGTCAAAATTGCCAAGAAGTGCAATCAAGACTGCCACTACTACTAAATGGTGTGATGTATCACACAAGGCTCTCTGTGGTTGAAAGTATTTTGGGATCTCTGTTGGAATGATTGGTCTTCTTATCTCATCCCTGAGTCTGCTCCCGTGTGAGGTTTTCTCATGTTAAAATAGCATTATTTGTTCTCTCTAAGTGTTTATGAAACGGGAGTTTATTTATAACATTATGTAGCCTTCACCATGATATGTAAAGTCACTTGTTAGGGATGATTTGGTGCTATATTTGTAAAAATGAGCTGAAACTAATTGCATTTCTTTTCTTTCAGGTCCTATTGGGTGGGCAATGTCAGTTGGTCCCCTGGAGGCCTTTTCTTCGCCTGTGTTTTGAAGCGAGGCTCCCTTCTTATGCTGCCTCGCCTTGGGGGTCTGCTCACTTTAACAAGCTCTGGTTGCAATGTCGACTTTGGGCCTGCACACTTCCTACCCCTGCACCCTCTTGTCACTTACCGGTATACTTTATTTAAAGGCTGTCGTGCTTGTCACTTACTACTCCATTAGAGAAGTTGTTGATTGGTTTGAGCATATGTTCTCTTTCTTAATTTTGTTCTAATTTCTGTGCTGATATCATGTTTCTCTATGAAGTCCACCCATGTCTACAAAGAATGGGGAAGCCTCTTTGTCCAGCTCCAGTTTGTCTGTGCGGGACGTGATGAGACAGCGGTATTCTGTGACCTGGCATCCACGACTGTTGTATCTCATTGTGTCTGATGGTTACATGGCCACAGTGATGAGGGTGTTAGACAGGCCTTCTCCTGCCCTGTTACTAAAAACACTTCTGAAGGACACAAGAAAAGATCTTGAGAAGACCAGCCGAATGCTGGATGAATCACAGGTAATTAGCCCAGAACTTTTAGAAAATTATTAGTACTCTAAGCATTACAATTTACTTATATTTGTTATTTTTAGAGTCATGTAAAGGCATGGTTGGACTCGGTATCCTGCTTGAATCTGGACCTCAGCCTGGATGTATTCAGTCCCACTAGTACATGTCGACCCAAGACCACAGGCTCTTTCATTTCAGCAGCCACAAATGGATCCACTTTGCCTCAATTTCTGCTGGACCAGCAGACACTGGGTGTCACAAAGGAGCTTCTTGAAAACATACAAGTCAGTCACATATTATTAGAGAGAAATTTCTTGTTTTAGTCTGGGTAACACTGATTTATAATGTGTCCTGACTGTTTTAATCTGCTGTTTGTGTGTGTGGCCTCCTAGGCTGTCTTTGAAGATGACTCTGATCTAGATGGACTTCCTGCCGGTTCTCATGTGGAGGATGGTGGTCGTTTGGAGTTTGCATCAATGTTTGACACGATCCATGCCCTAGAGACACACACTGACACCGCATTTGTTACTGGCCAAGATTATGAAACTGACTCTGTTGAAATGGAGAGAGAGACTCTTCTTCACCGTGAACTTGGGAAGATCCAGAGTAGACTGTTGACTGCGTGGGCCTTTGGCATCTCTCTTGGAAATGCAGTGGAACACAGAGCTCCTCTGCTGAGGCGCACCCTCCACTTTGTGGTTCGATTTGCTGCTTTACTCCATTTGGTACCCAACTCTGTCATCCATACAGGAAGAATGAATACCTCGCCATTTACTTGCCTCTCACAGCTCATCAAGACCCTTTTTTCTTTCCTTTCCTGGGATACTGTTCACTCAGATGGGCCCAACTGCTTAGGGCTGATGGTGGAGTTCACGAAACAGATAATATGCCTTATTCTAAACCCTCATCCTGACTCCAAACACATGAGCCAATGCCTTGTATCATCTGAAAGTCTATCCAGAGTCATGCTTATATTGCAGCTTATCTCTGATTCTCTTGACCACACTTACTGCTTGCAACAAGAATCTGACTGGCCCTCTATCGAGAAGGAATCTGCTTCACATCCACCGCAGCTCTCGCCTTCAGATATATATCATGTGCCTCAGTTACAGGATGAGAAAGAGGAGAAATCAATTTTTGTACCTCAAGCTCAACCTGTTCCTCAGCGACCGTCCAGCAGGTTGGAACAGACTTTTTCTCTACATCAGTGATTATAAGCAAAGCTTAGCTTTAGCCAGTAAATTTCATGTCGTCCACTGAATATAAGGCTTTATCAAAGTCTTACAGAATTTGATTTTATTGTTTTTTGTTTGGGGCAGATTGTTGGGAGTGTGGCAGCTGGTGTACAGGGTCACCCAGCAGTATAAAGAGGAACTAAAAAGATTTAAAGGCTGTGATGGCTGGGACGAGGAAGATCAGCATTTGTCTGTCATCATGTCCCAGATTCAGACAGCACTGCAGGATATTGGAGAAAGACTAGAAGAGGGCCCCGCACTGCTGAGTTATCCAGGTATGGAGCAGGATGGATAACTACACTATTTTTTTCAAACGTAACTCTGATGCCAGATACAGGAAGTGAAAACCCCCAAAAAGAAACAAAAAGTTATTTTTTTTAACTAAATATTACCAAATATAACAGTTACGCTTTATGTATTAAAAGACAAAATAAGCAGTCTCAGAAGTAGTGCATCTTTTGTGGGTGTTGTTTAACTAAAAGTTTGTCCTTTGTTGCACTAGGTGAACATCTTTTCCTGTGTGGCTTATACCCACAAAGTGCAGATGTGTGGCGGTTACAGATTTGTCAAGAGAGTGAAAAAAGTAAGAACAAGTATATTTCAGGTTTTACATTAGGGCATCAGACTGCATAGTCACAGTCAGTTTAAAATAGTCATTATATGCCTCTCTTGGTAGGTTGTGATCGTAGTGTCTTTCAGCAGACACGGCTTTGTCTGGCTCTCCTGTATAGTCTGCTATCACAGTACCAGCTAAAAGAAGCCCAGCAGCTGGGGGACCACATGTCTCAACTGATACTGTACAGGGCTCGACAGGAGAAGGACAGCGTGACCTCCAAAACCTCATCTTTGAGTAAGTTTCCAGAATCAAGATGTTAAGTAATTAAAGCCATTGTTGGAAACTTACTAATAAATCCTCTGCAGTTTGTTTGTTTTTAACAGGGATAGTGTTCATTGTTTAACAATGGAAATGTGATATTTGGAGGCAAAAGATCAGTTCACTAGATTAGATTAGAAAATCCAAGAACAGAACAGAGGAAAGGCCGTAAAATGTGCTGCTAAGCTGTTGTAATGCAAGCAATTACAACAAATGGTTTTAAACAACAGACGACCCAGAAGAGACATTATTTGATAAACAGACCAAAGGAAAATGAGGAAAAACAAGGCAGTAGCTACATGTGATAGCAGGTCTTATTACATTTAACAAAGTTTTAGGGCAGTAGTGTACTTTTTTGTTCTTGATGTGATCTATCACACAGTTACTGCAGATTTTTCTGTGACCATTTTCTGCTGCATGCAGTACATCATTTTATATTACCTCATGCTTTAAAGCATGCAGGGCGCACATAAAAAGAGTCGTTAGCATGAAATACTTTGATTCGGCATTCACATACATCTCTCTGTCTACAAGACCAGGCTTTAAAAGCTGCTTTAAAGCAGAGTTTACTGTCTGCCTTTATGTCTCATAGATAGGGAGTAGGTTACAGTCTCTCAGAATAACTTTAAAAAGCACAATTTGACCACAGTGGAAATCAAATGTGTTTATATGAGTTCTATATGAAAACCAGCTGCCAGCTGGAGAAGTAGAAGGGTGGCAAGACAGGAAAATTGAACACATTTTCAGACTGTTTCTCTATAAAGACATTGATAGTGTTACTGAACACATGAAGTGTCATTAAAACTTTATCTTCATACATTTCTGAGGGGAGTATTAATGTCAGGTAATAGTGGGAAAACTGACTTCATCTGACTATCTGACATATAGTTTAGACAAACCACAATTCTAATTTACTGGTTATATGCAGAGATCAAGTAACCAAATCACTGTAATTAGAAGATGTTATTTATTATCTCTGCCTTTACACCCTGCAGTAGATTCTCTTCCTTGCCCATGGCTCCCGATGGACCTTCACAGTGACGCTGCCTTTGCGGTGGTTCAGACACTGGGGAGATTCATGGCCTCTTACTTCACCAACCAGCTGCTCTTCATCCTGCCCCCTCACAATGTTGTAGTTCTGCCTCCACTACATCTACCTCATGGTGTGTTGACAACTTACTCATCAGTTAAAAATGTATAATGATTTATTCATAACATGTATTGTTGTATCATTTGGTAATATGTCTTTCCTCAGCCCCTAGTGTTGAGCGTGTGGTGTCGTTGTGCCAAGAGGAGGTGGCTCGCGCAGTTCGACAGCAGCATCTTTCAGAAGTATGGACAGTGGACTATGCTCAGGACCTGCTCCTCATAGGGGGTCTACTTCCTGAGTCTGTTTGGTTGGCTTATCATCTGGGGGACTGGAAAACAGCAGTGTCTCTGAGCCTGGCGTACACCAGTTACTGCACCAACCATTTTGACTTCACTCGGTCAGTTTGAAAACGTAAAACAAGCAGGCTGATGTTTTTAGAATATCATATATTAAACTGCATAAGCGGAAGAGCATGGTTGGATGGATGGATGGATGGATGGATGGATGGATGGATGGATGGATGGATGGATGGACTTCAATATTTGTGTATTTGTTTTCCCTGTGACATGTTTTATGACAGGCTCAGGAGGAGAGAGCTCCACCTACCAGCAGTTTTAGAACCAGAAAGCATTTTTCAGGCAGAGTTGGAGTCTTTTCTGGGCAACAAGACTGCCTCCCAAGACTGCATTGATAAAGATGCAGACAAGAGCTTATCAGGTCAGTGAGACCTGACTTCTATGAGATGATCCCAGTGCACATGAAACCTTTTAACCTTGCCGTCTGTGCTATTGTTTTGTCTTTGCGTGGTTGTTTTTTAAGATCCTTTGGAAGGAGAAGATTGGGACTTGTTACAGATCTCCATACAGGAGATTCTGAAAGCTTCAGTCATTGCAGGACTGAATGTTTTATCTTCACCCTTGTCTACCTTGCTGGACAAAGCCAAAGACCTGTGTTCTTCCCTACCTACCTTGGTGCCCATTGGACTGTATCTTCCTTCCCCACCTCTCTACTGTCCACAGCCTTCTCCCAACACACAGGTGCATTAATAGAAGATCAGTGTTTACATATGGTACATTCACAGGATAATTGTCTGCTAAATGTTGTGCATGTGTCTCATGATTAGGATCAAATCGGGACAGAGGGGCAGTTTGCAGAAATCACATGTCGACACAAAGTCTCTATGGATCTCCAAAGATTAGTGTTGCTCCTAAGATCTGGCCGGTGTTGCCGTCCTGCTGCTCAGTGGTACATCAGCTCTCTGCGCCGTGCCAGACACCTGCTACACAAGGTATTAAAGAAGGGCTTAAAATGCTGCTAAAAGAAGTGGGATATTCTAGTTTGAATGAATGATTTAGATGATTTAAAAAAATTAAATTTCTTGTTTACAATTTTATATTACGAGTGTGTTCTAAAAGACACATGAAAATGCTTTTTGTCTCACTGCCCACCCTTTTCTTTTTTAAAAGATCTTCATTGGTTCATTTAGCTTATTGTCAAAATAATGTGGTCGATCATGTCCTGTGGAATAGGTGGTGGTAAACATTTTCCTATCTTTAATCAGATCAAGAAGAAGTATTCTTATCGATCCGCTGCTGAGGAGGAAAAGGCTTTCCCAGATGGACTGATGAAGTTCATCACTCGTAGTAGTTTTTTCAGAAGGGGGCCGAATAATGATGGTCACCTGGACTCTGACAGCATTCAGACTATTAGTAAGATGCTGCTTACTGTAAATTGTGGATATAATTGGTGATCATCTTGTTGCAGGTCATATGTATTTACCATATTTCTGCTATAAAGTTGTTTTCAGGGAGCTGTGTGCTCTATGCTGGATGCTGCATGTCAGAGACCAGCTCTCAATATGTTGCAGGAGGTATCAGGCTGCCAGAGAGCATGTTACAGATGAAAAGGTACATTTTTTTGAGTGTGAATGTGCAATTTATTCTTTATTCTTTAGCCACTGATGCCTTCTAAATGCTCCTGTATATTTATGCTCCTCAGTTTTCTGGAGATTCTGAAGTGAATTCCGCCTGTGTTGATGCTCTCCTTTGGGCCTGTCGACTTCTGCCTTTCTCACGCTTCCTCAGTGCTGATGAAATTCTTCAAGACATACTGCTCAGCCTCATGTCTGAACTACCTCCTGTGTCTCTGGTGACAATCCCTTGTCTAATTATACATGGTATCTTATGATGAAAGAAGCTCTAGTGACTACATTTTTCATTCTTTGGTTTGTCTTCTTTTTCTTAGGTTGCAGACACACTTGTAAAAGCCTTCCCAGAGGAGAAAGAGTCTGTCAGAGTCCCTTTGAGAGAAAAGTATAACTCGCTGTTGGAGAGGCTGAGGCAGTGCAATGTGCTTGGTACAGACTCCACTTATTGTTTGCAAGTTGCTTTGAAGTGCTGTGCAACACTTAAAGAAATTAATAGCCTTTGGCTTTAATCCTTCTTTTAAAATTTAAATGCATAGAAGGCAGTGAAAGCTTTCATCTTATATTTTAAAAGGCCAGATGTGATGGCCCGTATAATAATTTATTATGGTCTTTAAAACAAGTCATAATAGTAGTGTTTGAGCTTCTGTTGAAAACACGTGATCACTGCATGCTAATTCTCTGTGTCATATCTGATTCCTAGATGGGGAAAAAGAAGAAGGCAACGAGCTCATGGTGATTCTCATTCAAGACAAACACAGGCAAAGGAGGAAACATCTGGCACGACTAGAAAGGCACTTGGCTCCCCCTGTGCTAAATCTGTGGGAGAAAGAAGAAGCAGAGGAGGATGATCGGGAACATGGGATGTCCATGTTAGGGCAGCTGTCACTGGGTACAAGTCTGAGTACCAGCACCATAACTGACTGTGGGTTCCCATCAGTGCGAAGTGATGGAGACACAGCAGATGATACATCTGGGGCAGTCTCTCCTGAACAGTATTCTAGAGCCATGACCAGGTAGGCAGTGTGAAATACTATCACTGCCATTATTCTGTGGTGTTGTGTGTCTTATTTGTATCTTATTTTGTGTTATGTGATTGTTTCAGAGTCAAAAGAAAGGAGAAAGAAAGAGAAAATGAGAAGAAGACTGCTGTTAAGATTGAAAGCGTAATTCAAGAGGAGAGTCACCAAGGCAGTGCCAAGGAAATAAAGGAGCCCTCCCCACCAGTGGTTGGGACCTGGGAGTTTGAGCTGGAGGATGAGGAGTACTTGAGTTTCCTGGAGCTCTTCCTCAGCTACGTGCTAGAGAAGGATAGTACCGATGGTGGGGACTCGAGCATTGAACTTCCTTTGTTTAAGGCCTACTGCTCTGAGCTGAGGAAGAAGGAGTTGCATTCTCTCACCTTTGACGTGCTCACCACCATACATCGTCGTCAAAGAGATGGGCTCAATCCAGCAAGAAAACACCCAGGCCATGATCCACCTGTATTCAGAGCTGGTTATTGCTACAGACCTGTAAAACGTGGCACAACACCTGAACTGCAAACTTCCTCTGTCTGGAATGAAATCCCCATAACCAGGTCTAACCTTTCTGTCAGTTCTCATCCTGGACTGAGAATAGGGGGGCAAAAAGGTTTGTTTGGCCTCCGACAGCAAAGCAGTGTGCCTTTAGACCAAAGAGTGATGGGAGGGCTCTCTGGTAGTGAAAGTAGGCCTAATCAAAGTGCCTTAACCACTGCACAGCCATCAGATAACATATTTAGTCCTTCAGTGTCTGTGGAAGCTGTAACTGAATTGCAGCAGGGCTTGGATACTAAATTGGAATCTAAGTTTCCAGAACTGGGCAGGCTGCTGGTGTGGATGGTTCGCTGGGCTGACAAAAGGGTGCTAATGGGGCATCATGGTAGAGTAAAGAAAGATAAAGGAGGAAAAGTTGGACGAACAGCAGATGAAGGTGTAGTGATTCGCGTCAAAGCCTCAGCACCTGCCATCCTTACTTCCCTCAGTTTGCTGGAGCGCAGGTACAAGGCTCAACTTGGGATGGACTGCTTTAGCGCCCACTTCCGAGTCCCAGAAATGGAATGGAGAGTAGCCCCTGTGCTGCAGTCTGAGGTGGAAAGTAAACTAGAAAGAGAGAGCAGTGTTGACACAGGTTACCCCGGATCAGCTAACACTCCTGTCACTGGTCTAGATCACATCCTACAGCAAGGAGAACTATCCATGTGAGTGCCCAATATTTTATTTACAGTCATAAATTTCTATATTAAACAAACTGGACTGACACACATTCAGAGGATGTCTTTATCGAGAAAGTCTGTACTTGCCAGTCAGTTTATTTTGGATTATAGGTGGCCAAATGGAATCTAGTCTTTGATAGATAAGTCTTGATCAGTTTACAAAACTGGGTTGTGTTTAGTTAGTGCCTCCTGTCTTACTTTTTCCTACATGTTGCTGTTCTGTTGGTCCTCTGTGCCATTTAGCTGCCTCTCCAGTGAGTCGTTCTTATTTTCTTCCTCGCAGTGGTTCTCATATAGATGAACCAGAAGAGCTGACAAGTCACCAGAGTCCTCCCCCTGCTGTCCAGAATCAGCTGACTTTTGATGCGCCACACAGACCGTCAAGTCCAATACAGCCATCTCTCGATGACTTAGATGTTACACCTGAAAAAGACTGTATGATGCTATGTTATACTGCAACATGAAGGCTGCCATAACACAGTTTTTTGTTAGTTTGTTTTTTAAAGAGAAAATACTTATTGATTTATATTATATTTCTAGGCAAACACAGTGACAGTGAGGGCTTGGATGTGTTGTCTTCTGGTCCCAGTGGAAAAAGCTGCACACCCGACACAGTTAGTATTCTCTGTTAATATTCCCAGTATTCTTCTCTATCATCGTGACTGTCAAAGACAATATGATTGTTGTTTTTTTTGTTTTCAGAGTTTAAAGCTTGCAGACCTAGACTGCTCAGAAAAAGCTGACGATATGTCCAGTTCCACCTCTGTGTAAGTTATTATACCTATACCTATATATAATGGTGACACTGTTTTCTCAGAGGAGAACATTTAATTTGTTCAGTAATGCATGTTTCTCAGACATTTCTAAAATTTATTTGTATCTCTGCAAATCTAAGCATGCAAAATTATTGGTGAAATTTCCTGTACAGTCATGCTGGAAGCGTACAAGAACCTCCACACCCAGAGCCTCCTGCTCCTTCCATTATACAGTCTGAGGCTACAGTCCAGGCAGAAACCACTGATTCAGCTGGCATGCCACCCCCCAAACCATCTGTAGCTCCTTCAAACTTTCATCCACAAAGCTCCACAGCTAGTGGAGCCACTGCATATTCTCCAAACTCCAATCAGCCGTCAACCACCCACATTCCACCAATGAGAGAAAGTCTGGGTGAAGACTTACTCAGGCTGGTTCAGGTAAAAATGGGACCAACCAAAAGGAAAGGACTTGATTCAAAAGATTAACACTGAACTGAGCTTATTTGTCCTTTCATTGCAGCATATCAACTACATGAGTCTGAGAGAGGTTTTGGGAGTTACATTTGCCAACCTACAACTTGCCCAGCAGAGTGCTTGTTTGACCCACCCAGACATGAACTCCTCAGACCCTAATGTGCCATCATCTTCTACTACCAGATTCATTCCTGAACCAAGCGCCTTACCCAATCAAGCTACCGTCTCTGTGCCACATCCAGTACAGGCATATTCAGGATCCAAGAATACCCAGTTCATTCACACCCATACACGCAGACCTCCAGACCAGCCTGCCAAGCAGCAGACACAGACAAAAGCTCTGCTGTCTAGTACAACCAGTGTAAATTTTCAGGTAAGATAAGATAAGATAAAACCAATATATTTATTTATCCTAAAAACAGAGAAATTCCTTAATTTTAGAAAAATTTTAACAGATTGCTTTTCTGTGTGAATAATGCTTGCAACACAGTGAAATCAAGTTTGAAATAAGTCCTTGTTTCTTCAGGAAATGCAGCCACTCTCCGTCCAGGCGGACTCGGCAGATGTTCAGCTGTTTGAGAGCAGGAAGTTAATCCCCTCCTCCGAGGGCCTTCTCGCCACCACAGACACTGTTCACAGCACTCCTGTGTTGCAGCCTTATAATGGTAGCAACCAAAATGACTCTGTTCCACAGGTTTTGGGTCTGAAGTTACCCCAGCAGAATGCCCCGCAGTGTTATCCGGCCCAAAACCCCCAAGCATTGCACACTTTAAATCCTGCAACCTCAAAATTTGATCAGAAAAAGTTGCACAGTGACCAAACCACCTTAAAGAAAGCAGATGGGTCTTCAGTTCCAAAAAGACAGCTGAATTTTAATCCTCCACACAATCCTACTCCCAGAAACTCTCAAAATCAGATTTGGCCATCAGAGCAGTCCAGAGGTCAAGAGTTCTCCCTACTCCCTCACGCTTTTCCAGCTCACACACCTGCAGCAATGCAGGGCCTTCGCCTTCTGCACTTACAGTCTGTTTCTCAAAGCAACATCAAATTCCCCAGATTGCCTTCTTCTCCCAGACATCCTCCTTTGATTGCAGCTCCAATTAGAGAAGCACCTGCGATCAAGCTTCTACATATTAACTCTGAACCAAAAATGGTAAGCAGTGCTTCTCAAACGTCCTGATTTGTACATTTGGTATCGCTGTATCTTGTGTTATAGCTTATTGATGGATTCCTGTCCCACAGAAGTTGCCTTTGGCCACTGCTTCAACCCATGTAACTCGTCTCTTTTCGATGGAAGATTTGACTAACTTAGTGAAGAGAAACCCAAATGCTGAAGAGGCTCGGCTGCAGTTACTTAGAGTAGACCCATCTGCTGAAACAACTAGAAGAGACCCCACTTCTTCCACCTCTATCTCCAGCAAGAGGCAAACACATAATAGTTTTATATTAAGTGGTTTCCCCCTTTTTTAGTCACTATTGTACTTATATATCATTTTGTGTCATTTCTAGGCTGAAGAGGAGAGAGGGGAAGGCGAGAAAAACAGAGGTCACATTCAGACCAAATGACTCTATCATTCCTACACATGAGGTAGAATGATATTAATTCCAAAAAGTGTTTTGTGCTTAATAGATATTAAGTTACAACACGCTGATCATATGTTTGCTTCATTATAATGTTTTTACATATGTTTATATATTTAGCCAGCTGGACTTCCTGTGAGTGAAGAGCCTGCAGCTGCCAAAGAGATCATCCCTGAACAGGATATTCCCATTCTTCCTGGTTGGTCTTAAATGCACAACACTTGATATTTACAGCGATAAACACACATTGCATGCTTATTGTATGTTAGTAGGTTTTGGTACTGTTGATTTTCCAGTTTCAGAGTATTAAAGCACCTCTTTAGATGCCAGGAGCCACAAAATGTATGCTTTTTTTTTTTTTTTTAAATTGTGGAGAAGTAATACTTTTAAAAAAACACCTGAACTGCAAACTTCTAAAGACTCTTTAAAAATTTCCTCAGAAATAAGAACAAGGAGATAAGGAAATTCTTGATGAGACAATATCGTATATTATGTCCCATTTGCAGTTCTATTGATCTGCTTCTTGTTAACTCATAGAACCTTTTGACTCTTCACTGACTGGTCAGAGATTATTGGACAGAGTTATGTCCACTTCAGCTGAGCTCCATGCCTTTGCTTCCACATGTAAACGGCCCCCAGAGTGCCATGATGCTTCCACCAACACAGATGCAGGTGAGTTAAAGTTAAAGTGTAGATGTAATGGTTTTACATGGTTGTAAAGTTACTACACAGCTTATATTTATTTGTAGTTGAATGAAATTTCTTTAACAGGCTGACTTTTTTTTTATTCATCAGAAATAATTAGCGTAAACAGTTAAAGAAAAACCTGAATTATAGCTAAAAATCTTAGTATTTATTCTTCTTCTTTCAGGTTATACTCCCAAGCTTGTGGATAAAGCTGTATCTGTCCAGGCTGGCAGCCCTAAATGTAAGTCTCTTTGAATTTGCAGGGTCAGTGATATAGTCTGATTATTTATTTATTATATGATACAACTGAGAATATCTGTGTGTATGTTTGTGTTCTCCACCTAGCACAAAATTCTGGGGATTTCCGGGCGTGCACTGAAGTCACTATTCAGAACACCAAGGAGCCAAGACAGGAGGAAGAGAAAGTTTTGGTAGGGTCCTTGGAATACATGCTGGATTCACCAAATAAAGGAACATTACAATTTTTAGCTACAGTAAATTGTACTTTTGGATTGCATAGCTATATTTGAATACATCAGTATACTTTTTAACCTGCTGTTTTATGTCAAAATAGCTGCTGTGAAAAAAGGGTCTGTTATTACCTGGATGCACTGAATATATTCAGCATAGATGCTGCTTTAATGTCTGTCATATAATCAATAAATAGAAGTATGGCATGTCAAGTATGCAGTCACTATAATGTATTAAGTTCATATGATTTACGCACACTTTTACTCCTTTTATTATATTTCATCAGGAGGTTGCTTAAAGTATCTTTTTTTTTTTTTTTTTTTTTTTTTTCAGGAGATGGGCAGCCGCCAGTTCATAAGTGTCTTAGATCTAGAGGAAAGGAGGCACCATAAGGATCTTCCATTCATCCACCCTCCTTCACCTACATCTGCTCAGCTTCATGTTCTTGCAACCTCTGTTATCAGGAGTGATGATGTCAGTGCCGATCCGCAAGCATCAGTCACAATTCCAGAGCATCTCCTGAAACCCACGACTCAACCAGGTCTTTATAAGTTTTATAGAGTCACTGAATATTGTCATGCTGCTGTTAAAGCACACCACTGCTATTCTTCCATATATCTTTGTATATTTTAGATATTCCCGAGGAGTCCCCTTCAGTCAGCCACATTGAGCCCAGCAGGGTTTTCGAGAGAAACACTCCAAACAACAGCGAGACGGTTGATTTGTCTGACTCTGAGATCCTTCAGGCTATAAAGACCCAGAGCTCTGAACCACCCAGAGTCTCCTCTTCATCTCCTATAGTCTGGTTCTCCTCTTGCCTCTCAGAGCTGGATTCCAAGTTGGCTGCTCTACAGAACATTGCAGATCATTTGGAGAAGGACTTCTCAAACTCCAGGGTGGTAGAAAATGTTTTGTACTTATACGTGTATTTTTAATGTCACCCAAGTTTACAACTTGAATTCTACAGCTGACATGCTTATGTTATATGTAATTTCTTGGTTATTCTGTTGTGTCTTCGTGTAGCTGGTTAACACTATTGAAAAGCACAAGCCAGAGAAGGCTCCTTTTGTGAAGACGACCACAGCAGTAAAGAAAGCTGTCAGACTCACTGTCCCTAAGAAAGGTGCTTCCTAAAATGTATTCATCGGTAGTGAAATCATCCGCATTATTAGTACATCTCAAAAAATAAGTTACAGTATATAATGAAAAAGTTATTTTTGTAATATATTTCAAAAAGCTAAACATAAAGTGGATTATTTCCAGCCTTTTTTGTTTTGATGATGGCTTATAGCTCATTAAAATCAGAAATCCAGCTTCAAATTATTAGAATATTTCAAAAAAGGATTTACAGCACAGAAATGTCCAACTTCTGAAAAGTTCATGGTTGGGGCGTCTTTATCCCAAACTTCCTCATCAAAGTTGCACGACATGGAGATGCAGATGACATCTTGAATCATCACATACTGTGGAAATGTCAAAACTGGACTTCAAACACCTTGAATTCTCTACCACTCTTCCTCCAGACTCTAAGACTCCAAATGAAATACAAAATTTACTTTCACCAGCAACATTCCACCTTTTTTCTCCTTAGCTCAAGGAAGAGACTTCCAACACTGTATCTGGTTCAGGTGTGGCTTGATATTAGGACTGAGGCAGTCGAAGCACCTTTTCTGAAGTGGTCTGTGTGTGGAAGCTCTTGATGCTGTGACACCAGCCTCAGTCTGCTGCTCTCGAAGCTCTCGCAAGTCTTGACAAATCAAATTTTTTTCCTCTCAAGGCTACAGTTACCCCTATGGCATTAGCATCTTTTCCTACCAAACTTTTCCTTTCCAGTCAGCTTTCCACATAATAAGCTTTGCTAACACAGTCTGTGAACAGCCAGCCCTTTCAGTCGTGACCATATGTCGCTCACCCTTGTGGCATCCTGACAGCTGTCATGTAAGCATCTTCTCCATTATTGCTGTATCACTCGAGAGATACGGGATAATTAAACTGTTTGAATGGTAATTTACTCAAACTTGAAATGAAATATTCCAACAACTTTTCAGGAGCTATGCTGATAATCATTAAAATTAAAACAAAAAAGGCTTGAAATATGTAATGTACTCACAGGTCACATTTTTTGAGATGCACTAGTATATTTTAAATTGCATTGCAACTCAGTGTGTGTGTGTGTGTGTGTGTATATATAAGATATTGTATTGTGTGTCATTGTTTATATCACATGCTGATATCAGTTGTATATTGTCTGTAACAGCATGGGCACCTGATGTGGACATTTTACCTGAACTGAGTGAATCCCAAGAAGATGATGAAAATCAAGAAGAGGAGTTTGTGTTTGATTCCAGTCCTGAAAGAACACCTTCTTTTCATTATTCCACTTCTCCTCACGGTCACAGAGCTGGTCTTTCCCACCTAAACAGCCCACCAAGTAAATGTGCAATTAATTCAAAAAAACATTACTAATGACAACAACTATATTTAACAGCAGGCTGATTTATAATAACACTTACTAGCTGCCACTCCAGTTGTTTGTTTCTGATTCTGTCTCACCAAAATTAGCTGAACTTGGGTATAATAATGTTTATTTTTCTCTAATAGAGGACTACTGTACCATTTGACCTGATCGTGAATCTGTCTTTATAGATGGAGGACATACTGTACTAACATACATGATTATTTAAGTCATAATTCTTGTATGTTTTATCTACAGGAATGGAAGCTCAGTTAAATGAAACATTCATGATATCTCATGCGTAAGTTGAAGTTGGAGTACTGAACTTATAACTTATCATTTCTGCTGTTGATTTGCTTACCTTTTTCCCCATTTCTCTTCAATATTAAAATATTCTGCCCTCTACCTGTCAATGTCTAGATCGCCAGATGAGAGTCTGGGTCAGACTGAGCTATCCGATACAGCAGAAATCTTAGACGAGTTGATAAGAGAAGGCTATTTATCTCAGACTGACTTGGATTTGTCCACCTCACAGACTCCACACCGTAGCAGGTATAGTGACTACTAAAAACGAGTGCTGCCCAAATGGCAACTTAAACAAATGTGATTTTTCTCTGAGCTGTTAAATATGACCCACAGCAGGCAGGACCAACTGCAGAGTAGCTCCATGTCGCAGAATCGTGCAGAGGATGAGAGAAGAGAGCTGAGGATGTGGATGAGAAGAAGACAGAGGGAAAGACTGGCTGCTTATCAAAAACACAGAGAGACCCTGAGAGAGAGGGAGCACAAACCTTTCTCTTCTTCAGCAGCAGTGGTGAGATTCAGTCGCTTTTTCATTAGGGTTTCTATCACATGCTGTGTATTTTGAAATATCCCATTCACATTGTTACTTTCTTGCTCTCTTCAGTATTCGGCAACCAAAAATAGAGCAACCAGTTTGAGAAGCAGAGAGGAAAAAGAAAAGTATGTGTTTTATTTACTTAATCGTTGTCTTAAAGAAATGCGTCTGCCTGTGCAAACTTATTTCTCTTGATTTATTAGGGCCCTGCTTCTTGAGCAGTACAACAAGGGGACCCGTGAGGCTTTTTCTTTGGTCAATGACTTTCTCACCTCTCCTGCATCCACATTAAGCTTGTCACAGACTGAAGGACCTCAGGTGGCCTCCACCACACACTCTTCCTTTGCTCCTCCCTCAGGCAGCACTCACAGGTATCATGTGTGACAGTAATTCGACCAGGAACCAGACTCATTAAAGAATAATTGTTCCTACGAATCTTCTAAGAATGTTGAACACGTTCATTGCAAAAATTTTTTTAAAGATTATATACATCGACAAGGAAAACTATGTGAACCCATGGACTTTATTTTCTGAAGGTTCAAGGCCCAAGTAGAATAAGGCTGCTTCTGTTATGATGCCATGAATTTATCTTCATCATACGAGTGCATTAACAGTTCATCTATAGAAGTGCACCAAGGTTGTTCTCTCATTTGCTTCTGTGTCTTCGTGCCAGGATGTTGAGGTCAGGGCTCTCGACTACCTCTGTCCTATATTCAGAGACACTTTGTTGAAAACAAACTCTTGTGTTTCAGCTATAAGCAGTCACCAGCATTATAGCTGAAATGCATTTGTCATCCTCATCAATAAATAATAGGAGGTGTAATTATCGGTGAGAGCTGTTATTCTAGTTGTTTTGACATTGATTAAGAGATGAGCGCACAGTTACCTTTTATGGCCTTTTTTCTAGTTACAGAATAAATTCAGAACTTTTGTAGAGTATCCAAGACGTGTGCCTACAGAGACAGTGTATTAAAAAAATAAACAAACAAAGAAAAGAATTGAGGCTTTATATAGTAATGGAGTTAATTTCTCTTTCCTAGGGTTGACAGCAATATCAATAATAAAAGAAGTCTGAAACCCCAGTCAGGACAAACCCCAGCCAGCCGTCACCCACAATTTGCTGAAGTGCAGGTACGGCCTTCTGACGATTACCACAGGAGACTGGGACTACACCGACCAGGTACTGCAATGAAATATATTGGTATTAAAGTAAATGGATGCTTAAACTGTAAAAAAGAAAAATGTTTAGGTTGTGTGATTAATTTTTATTTATTTTTTTATTTATTTGTTTCAGTGACCTTTTTGCCAAAGGACCGCTTGTCTCAGGTGACCAAACGTGGTATGCTCAAGAGCCCAAGTAAACTTCCTGCAGCGAGCCACAGTAAGGAACAGCATGTCAGGTACCAGAGAAAGACGGAAGTGAACAGAAGTTCTTCAGAAGGAACTGCAGTAAGGAGAGGGATCCTGAGGGAGCAGACAAGGCCGGAAGAGCGAGAAGAGATGGACCGATCAGGGTTCAATAGGCTGCAGGAGGAGTTGCAGTATAACATAGTAAGAACCTCACTTATTGCCACCTATTTTCCAGATGCTGTAGATGCAAAATAAACTCTGAGTCACTCTTGTGATCACTCAGTGCTTGAATTAAAAACTGTAATTGCTAATTAGTTTAAGTAAACCAAACAGCAATTTTAATGTTTCAGTGTAACTAAAGGCAAAACAGATGATGTGGTTTTGTGTTAAAATGTATTTTTATTTGAATATTTTCTCAGGCTTTGGCAGGGCTTTTGGATGAGCATGGTGATGCTTCCAGATCAGAGATGGACTGGCTGGATAATCTCTCTGAGAGTGGAAGCAGCAACCTGAGCAAAATAGACTGGGAAGCTATTGAGAGGATGGCGGCTGGAGAGGAAGTCTGAGTGTCTCTAGGAAAGCAAAAATGGTGCCATGTAGACACTTAAATAGCTTAAAATATTGCTGGAAAAATGAAATGTGCTGCATTTGTATGTACCTATTGCATATACTGTAAATCCAAAGTGTTTTAAACTGTGATTAAAATAATAAATAATAATAATAATAAAACAATAAATTACATATGATGTCATCAGTTTTGTAGCATAATAGGCTTGTGTCATTTTTGTGTATGTGTAAAACTTTTTTTACTTTTTTGTACATAGATTAGATTAGATTAGATGAAACTTTATTAATCCCTCGGGTGGGTTCCTCCGGGAAATTCAGTTTCCAGTAGCAAAGCACCGAAAGAAGTTGCATGTTACAGATACAATAAGGGGAATGAGAGTAAGGATACAAGCATAAATACACCATATATACACATATACACATTTATAGATACAGAATATACAATATGGATAAATAGGATTGCTCATTTGAGTGAGTATATTGCACAGTGATTATTGCACAGTCGAATATAAGAAAAAAACAAAACAAATATTGCACAGTGTAAAAAAGCACCTACAGCTCAGTTGTTCCCGCCCTCCCTTGTCCCCCTGTTTCTCCTCCCTCTCCCCTCCAGTGAGGAGTTAAACAGTCTGATGGCCTGTGGGACAAAGGAGTTTTTAAGTCTGTTGGTTTTTGACTTTGGGAGAAGCAACCTGTCGCTGAATAGGCTCCTCTGATTGTTTACGACCATGTGCAGAGGATGCCCAGCATTGTTCATAATGTCCATCAGTTTCTTGAATGTCCTCTTCTCTGCGACTGTCACCAGAGTGTCCAGCTTCATGCCGACCACAGAGCCAGCCTTCCTGATTAGTTTCTCCAGCCTGGATGAGTCCTTCTTTGCTGTGCTGCTCCCCCAGCACACCACGGCATAGAAAAGTACTCCTGCAACCACCAACTGGTAAAACATCCTCAGGAGCTTCCTGCAGATGTTGAAAGACCTCAGCCTCCTGAGGAAGTACAGTCGGCTTTGGCCTTTTTATACAGGTGCTGTGTGTTGCATGTCCAGTCCAGTTTGTTGTCCACCCACATATATGTGTTGACCACCTCCACCTCCTCTCCCTCTATCTGAACTGGCAGTGGACCTGGTCTGGACCTCCCGAAGTCCACAACCAGTTCCTTGGTCTTTGAGGTGTTGAGTTACAGCTGGTTTGTGTGACTCCATGTGACAAAGTTCCTCACCAGGCTCCTGTACTCCTCTTCCTGGTCATCCCAGATACACCCCATGATGGCAGTGTCATCCACAAACTTCTGAATATGGCAAAATTCAGAGTTATAGCAGAAGTCAGAGGTGTACAGGGTGAAGAGAAGAGGGACAGCACAGTTCCTGTGGTGCTCCCGTGCTGCTGACCACAGTGTCAGACGTATACTGTGATCTGTCGGTGAGGTAGTCGGAGATCCAAGCAACCAGGCAGGGGTCCACCTGCATCCTCTTTAGTTTCTCCTGGAGCAGACAGGGCCGGATTGTATTGAAGGCACTGGAAAAGTCAAGATATATATATATATATACATACTTCACTTCCTTAATAATAAATATTTTGAGGCCGTCTTTCTCTCCTTTGCTCAACTTCCATTTATAATGTTATGTTCACGTCTGCGATCCTCTCTAATTCAACCACTTTGAAGGGTTTTTGAACAGCCTGTTTAAGGTGAAGCATGTCAGTCTGATTTGAGTCCAGACATTTTTTGTATGATGTGGACTTGCTATGTGTTTTGGATCACTGTCCAGCATAACCCAAGTGAGCATGAGCTTCAGGCTATGAAAAATGGCCAGACATTCTCCTTCGTAACTTTCTGGTAGAGAGCAGAATTCATGTTTCCATTAATTACAGCTTCATCCAGGCCCTGAAGCAGCTTTTTATGAGTGGTGTGTTTATTGTGTTTATTTCAGATGCAACAGGACTTAAATCTTCCAAAAAAGTTCAGCTTTTGTCTCATCAGTCCACAGAATATTTTCCCAAAAGTGTTGGGCATAATCAAGATTATTTTTTTTTTTTTTTTTTAAGCAAATGTGAGATGAGCCTTTGTGATGAGCGGTGACTTTCTTCTCCTAAAGCTTATTTTACAGTGGATCCACAAAAATGCACCCTAAATAAATCCAATGTTTGCAATGAATTCGAACATTAGAAGGGTTGTGAGCTCCTCTGTTTTATCGATGCTTTGTTCTGAGCTAATTATTATTACTTTATATCTTCTTGGCTTGGACAACTTCTTGGTTTATCAAAACAAGATCATACCGAAGCACACCAGCAGCGGCGCTGCGAGCCGCACAGCAGACGAACAACGAGAACTTCCGGAGGTCAAAGGTAACGTTCGTATTTGAAAACATGGATTCCAAAAGAGGAGATGATGGTAGGAACTTTTTGCCTTTGTCTATCTGTAAGCCGGACACTACGTTAATTTTAAACATGAATGACCACTTACAATAAACTCTGTTCTGAGTTCTTAGCGGACGTTAGTGAAATTAATTAAGTAACACTACATGAGAAGAAATGGACAACGTTGCTCTTTTTGTTAGCTTATTTGTTAGCTTAACTAATGTTTTCTATAATGTGAGATCTGTTTCCCATGACATAGTTTAAAAGTCGAGTTGTTGTCAACATTCACACATTTATTTACCCCCATTTTATCCCTTTTAATCTTATCCTTATCACCCTTTTAAAGGGGAAAGACGAACAGCTACTGCTAGTTGTAAAACTTTTTGTGTAAGCTGAAATGAGGACAGCATACGTATTTTCATATTGTAATAAATTTGAAGTGGATTAAACACACTTATCGGAAGCCTACATATAAATTCCGGAATGAATTCCATGCCAATATGGAAATTGGTTGTTGTGTCGGTATCAGTATTTCTTGGACATGATTATTTGGTTGTCAGCTTTCACAGCCCCATAGTCCGTAGTTTCTGCGTTGTGTAGAGTTATATCCCAATTTAAATAAAATAATTGTACCTTAACCAGTCTTGAATTCTGGGGCAGATTTTAAGGGATATTGACATATGAACTGACATTGTTTACATGTTTTACTTCATGATAAATGGGAAAGGATGGGGTTATTGACTGAAATACTGTACATTGCTGGAACATTCAAAGTAGACATAGGAGTTCATCCGTCTGTACGCTGCTAGTGTGGAGTATTAAACAAAGCATAAACAATGGAGTTAGAGATGCTCTCTCAACATATGTGTCTTTCATAGCCACATAATATTTGATGCACTATATGGATAAAAACACTGGGCTACCTGGACATTACACCTACAGGAACTGTGGCTCAGGAGTTAGATGTGGAGTCTACTAATTGGGAGGTCTGTGTAATCGCAGTATTTTTCCTGGTCTGCCTAATCTCACTGAAACACGTGATGTTGAAGCTCTTCTTTGCTCTACAGAGGAAAAACAGAAACCCTCCCAAATTGAATTACTTTTCATTTTTAAGCATTCTGAAGTGATCTGAAAAGGAAATTGTCACTATGGAGTCAAACACTGTAAACAAGGCACTGACCTCTTTTACAGCAACAGGCAAGACAAGTGACGATGGAGACATTGCATCTGTCATGGGATTCTCTGGGTTTGGTATGTGTACTCCAGCGCACTTGTCAGAAAATATAAATTTAAAAAAATTATTCTTTGATAAAGTGACATTTTGAGATGTTGCAGTCATACATCAAGTTTTATTTTTACCTTCCAGGTAAGAAAGCCCGCACATTTGATCTTGATGCCATTTTTGAGCAGACCCGGCGAACAGCCATCGAGAGGAGTCAGCATGTGTTAGGTAAGTGTTTCATCACTGACAATGTGATAACCCTGCTTAGTAGTCATGATGAGTTTAATTGCATTTGGAATTGCTTCCTTAGAGGAGCGGCAGAAGGAGATAGAGATGAAGGAGGAAGGGGAAAGCTCCAAGTCAGTCAAACCGACAGTCCAGAGTCAGAGAGAAAAAGCTGCTTCTTCCAGGTAGGGAGGCATTTATGAGTTTTTATCCTTAACTGACTGTTACATCTGTTCTGGCTTCCAGTTTGTCTACTTGAGTGTACAATAAGTTTCGCTTTGTCTGACAAAGCTTATTTATTTATTTTTATCATTTTTAGAGTCCAGAAGAGCGACAGCAGCAGTGACAGTGGCTCAGATTCTGATTCAGACTCAGAGCTTATCGGGCCACCGGTGCCTCCTCAGCATGCAGCTCAGCAGGGTGATGATGATGATGAGCTCGTAGGGCCACCTCTTCCACCAGGTTACACAGGCAGCACGGCTCACAGTGATGATGACGATGATGAAGAAGGAGAGGCACAAGATGACGACGATGATGTATGTCTGAATTATACAATCTCTTAGTAGGCTGTGAATTACAGCATACTACATATATCTGATTACACTTTCTTCTTGCTCATTAAGAAAACAAGGTATTCTCAGTAAATGTTGGGACATGGTGGTATGTTAGTAGTCCGTAGGTGTTATACAGCACTTTGCAGATCCATGTTTACATGGTGTAGCTGTGTACTGTGAGTTACCCTTCTTTGTGCATGCACTCTTTGTTATTTAGCTTGCCATGAATTTTATCTAAGAGTTAAAAACTATGAACATGTTGATTTTTTTTAAGCTGCTCTTCCTCTTTGGTGTGAACTCTGCTCTTGTTTCTCTTCCTGTACAAGATAAAATTTCAGCCAATCAGCTCTCTCCTTATACATGGCACAATTGCCAGCTGCTGGATTTTTGGATTTCTGCATTGGTTACATTCCCTTAACCTCGTCTCTGTGTCGCTAAAAGAACTACTATTTTATTATCATTGCAGGATAATAAAAGTAAATAAAAATAAACAATGAATAGCTATTTGAACAGTGAAATAGCATGCACAGTTGCAGGACCCAGATACTGAAGAATGGAATGGACTGGCTTTTTCCACAGTGCTTTTACATTGATACTGACCACTCAAAGCTCTTTTCACTATAAGCCAATTCATAGTGTGATTTTCCTACTGTGACAGATCACAATCTCGACATATAAAGCCAACATTGTGTTCTGCGTTTGAGGTTTTTAAAAAATCCAACCACAAGATGGCAGCAGGAGAAAAGATTAACGTTATTAGTGTTGCACTGTACATGATGAAAGGTGAACATTTTGCCTATTTTTTAGTTGTGCTTTTTTCATTTGTTTTCTTTACATTACCAAAAGGACAATGACGCCTAAAAAATATATGAATTTTCAATTAGAAGTATTTTTAGAATGTGTGGCAATGTATTGCTTTTTACAGGAAAGTACTGTCTACACAGTCTCTCAGATTCTAACCGTTTACAAATATAACTTCTGTCGTCATTCACACCAGATAAATGTCTTAGACTCACAACCTTTTAATGCAAAAATATCATACATATTGCTGCACTTTGATCAATTAACATAATATAGACTTGTGTTGTTTTGCCTTTTCCTCACGTTCATGTCAACTTTCTGTCCCAGAATCCAGTGAAAAGGATTCCAGACACTCATGAGATCACGCTGCAGCATGGCACTAAAACGGTAAGGCTTTCGCCTCTAACACCCAGCCAGTAATTAGAGCTGGTAACAACTCTATTCTCAGTTGACATTGAATAAAATTCTATTTTTATCACAAGCTTGTAAACAGTACAACTTTTGCTTATATTACGCACACACACAAAAACATCTGGTTTCGGAGGCCTCTCATTGGATTTTCAGTTAACATTTATCTCACTGATTTTAGCCAAAAGAGCGGCTGTGAGGCTGTTACTTTTCTAGCTGTGAGAAAAGGGATGATTTTTTTTTCTGCTTTTGTTTAGTCTGGTATCCAGATCTAGCACTTTTTTCAGTTTTTAAACAGTTTATTCTTCAATTATTTAGAACTAAACTTAAAATATTTGGGTTTTATTTATTTCTGTGCCTTTTAAGAAAGTCAACATGACTGTATTGTTAAAGATTTCTAGCATTATAACTAGTAATCAGCAGCAGCTTGATCTCTGAGTTGTATAGGCTCATAAGTTGTCTCTTGGTTTTCAAACTGCTTCCTCAGGTGTCGGCTCTTGGCTTGGACCCCTCTGGAGCCCGCCTGGTGTCTGGTGGATATGATTATGACGTTCGATTCTGGGATTTTGCTGGGATGGACCAGGCTCTGCAGGCCTTCAGATCTCTGCAGCCCTGCGAGTGGTACTGAGAACATCAACACACTTCCTTAACACGTGTTCAATAATGAATTTCATGTGAACATCCACTACACTGACTGCATCTCCATGTGCCAGAGTGTATACACTTTCACAAACACACACACATGCACACGTCGCTAAACCTCATGCTAACTCTGCGACATCCTCTGTTTTCATGCAAAATGAGCCTTTCGAGAGCAGATGGTTAAGATATGTGTCTGTTTGTGTGTTTGCATGTGTGTTTACTCTGTGTTTAACTAAAGCCACCATCAAAGATCAAATTCTTTTTTGCTTTTGGGAATCAGTGGGCTGAGCTGGAGCAGGTTTCCCCTTATTAACGCTACATTTAATTTGATTACAGCGTGATCTAGGAGTCTGGTTTACTAACAAGCCGGGCTTCATATAGAAAGTTGTTGACGCTTCCTTAGCCTGGGAACTGGATGAATCTGAGGGCTCATGTTTCATTTGCTCTGACAGAAAGCATCTGGCTGATCTCACATTCAAACAGATTTCCACCTGGTCTTGCCCTTGCTCGACCAATCAGAAGCGTTTATCTAAAACGGGGTGGGTTATTTTCAGTGAATACTGTAGTATGTTTACATTTTTCCAGTGCTGATTGCTACCTCTCGCTTTGCTTTGCTCTAACTGTTTGTAGGGTTCGCCCTTTGATAATGCACCAAGCAGAACTGAGAGGTTCCAGACTAATAAGCATTTGCACATTAACCTTGCAATGTCAGCACCCTGCCCCTATTTTTAAAACATCAGTTTTATCAGTGGACAATTTTCTCTGTAAAAAGCTTTGTTTTTTATGCTTTAAAAACATTATATTAGTTGGGTGTCTTTGTTTATTGTCGTAGGCCAGTCATACAAATAATCAGGTGTACATCAGATGTTGGGATGTTTTGTTCTTATAGCTGCAAGTATCTGGTGTTTATTTGTGCCTGAAAAAGTGAAGAATTAAAAGCTTCTTATATAAGAATGTTTTAGTGAAGCAGTCTTTATTGTGCTGTTTTTGTGTCCCCTCAGCCATCAGATCAAGGCCCTGCAGTACAGCATCACTGGTGATGTCATGCTGGTGGTTTCGGGCAATGCACAGGCCAAGGTGTTGGACCGTGACGGCTTCAGTGTCATGGAGTGTGTGAAAGGAGACCAGTACATTGTGGATATGGCTAACACAAAGGTATGCCAAACTGCTGACTGTCAGTTTCTACAATAAAATCTAACGAAACAATAACAATGCGCTCTAAGAGGATCAGACAAGTGGCAATGAAGCCAAGAACACAGGAGTTTACTAGAAATGTCAGTAATAATTGCTCACTGCAGTCGAACGCCACACGTTATGCCAAAAAGTTACTCCATTGTTACAGTTTTCACATCTGCTTTAATCTGAGTCCTGAAAAATGGGTTCTTCAGAAAAAATAAATAAAAAGAAAGTGCTGCGTGGCTCTGTAAATGACATAAAACAGGTGCTCATCAATAAGTGCAAGTCTAACCAAGAGATTTCCTAAGGCACTCTCTTGGTTAGAATTATAAAAATATTTAATAGACATGATAAAATTATAAAATAGTTGGAGCAAGGAAAAAGCGACCTACATGTATTGACTAAAAAGTCTTCATCACACCCCGATAATGAAGAAAAACAACTCCCTGTCAGTTGTTTTATCGCATTTGTAAGCATGCACAATAAGTCAGTCTGGTTATTATTATAGATGTTTACGAAACATTTTGCTATCATTTCACTGCCCCCTTGTTTTTCTCTTTGAAGCAAGATTGTAATACTGCAGATGTGTCTGATCATCTAACAGCCCATATTTTCTACCCATTCCAACTTTTTGTGATGCCGAAGTATTCTGAGATTTCAGCATTTATCTCGGAGAGTAAAATCACAGCTAGTCATAGCAAAATCTTATTAAAAAATATGGTACAAGTTGTAATACTCTAGAATGTTGAAGGTATTCGTGTTTTCATTTCTATAGCAACTGCGGCCTACCCAGGATTCATTGCTAATTCCAAACATGCAGCGGATGATCTGTTCTTCTGCGCTGTGGGTTGACCCTGCCAGTGCATAATGGTAGCAATGTGTAGTTGGTTTTGTTCTTGTATGTGGGGATAACGATGTGTGTGCTGTGTGAGAAGCCAGCGGCACTCAGGAAGAGAGGAACACATGCTTTCGGGACTGTCGCGGTTCATTTCTTGCATATACCTGAATCTACAAAGAAGGATCCTAATTGAGTGTCCATGTTTGGATTTTATTGTGTTTAAGAAAGGCCATATTGGTAGTCAATGAGCATCTGTGCCTGCTGCACTGCATTTAGACATGGTTTATACCACCCATATGAATTACTTGAAGTGAAGGCCCATTGATCGCAAGTAGTGTTTTCCTTGATGTCCTACATTCTTGTCCTGCACGGTCACATCTGGCACTGATGGGGGAGTTTGGTTCAGTGAAAATGCGTTTTGGACGGGTGACGGTGTCCCAGTCGATTAGCTGTGTCTTATGTGATAATTAAGTTATTCTGTCTCTGTTGACAAAAACTAATTTCCTTCCTAACTAACCCCACTGTGTGCAGAGATTTGTCACACGCAGGCCTGCACTGTATGTACATGCAGTATGATCACATGGTATTGCTTCTGTCTCCCTGAATATGTATTGCTGTCAGTGATACTTCTCTGAATAAATGAATAAATACTATAGACAAGACAAATTTCCATCAGCAGGTGAAAATAATTTTCGTACTAGTTCCAATTTTTGCATAAACTATTCTTCTTATGCTTTCAGTATTCCCAAACTTAAACGCTAACACAGACACTTTTCTGGCCTAGAGGAAATTGTGATAATAAAAAACTGGGCTTGCCCATCCGTTCTTGTCTGTTTGTCATTATAATTCTTTGCGCTTACTTTTGTTATCGATATCTGCTGTTTTTTAGTCTTTGGGCAAGTTGTTGTTGTAAACCTGAGAAGCATAATGCATTCACTTGAGAAGAATAATTTTCCATTGTTTTCTGATGAATACACCAGAATTGGGAAAAAATGTTTCATTAAATTAAAAGAATTGCATTTTTTTTCTGATTTAAGGAGAAACCTTAAAGTCCCAAGAGATGCGTTCATTGACATGGCAACTGGATTCCATGCAAGCAAGCAGTGCCCTGCCGTTTATCCAGTTTAATCCAGTTCTCGTTTGGTTTGGGTTTCGAAAGAATCAATACATGTGATCGATATGCTTTAGGTAACATAGATGAGTTTGTGATTATTGTCCTAAATCTCAATGCCAGTGGTAAGTTCTCCAGTTAGGTGCTTGAAAATATTACCTTCCCCATACTTGAGCAACCACAGACCCTACACCTTGCAGGTGAGAGCTTCTTGCATGACATTAAGGTATCTCATTAAACCCAGTGAAAAAGCCGATTTTTTTTTCCTTTACATGAAAAGTTTTCTTTGAATTCTGGGATGACAGTTGCACTAATTTTTTTTTTTTTTTTAAAACACGTTTTCAGTGATGCATTATGCTTTCATGCTGAACACTTGGAGAAGGATGAATCAGATTTTTTTAAGAAAGCTAGTGCCTTTTTCACGCTCATGCAAAGCTCTTTTGAAGGTTTCTGTTATTGCACAGAGGAGGGAATTTGTGTGGGGCTTCACGGACCATTTGTACTTTCCTGATCATATAGCGAGTGCATATTTTACCATAAAATTTAACAGCGTAGCAATTTGTAGTTCTTTTTAGTCATAAAACAGCAGGTCGTATGCAATTATTCTTAATCAGTTATTAATATGGTGTGTTGTCAAAGTATTTGACAGTGAGCAGGCAGGCCCTCTTCCTGATCCACACATACCAATGCCATTTGGTCAGCTTCTGCTCATGCAAGGCTCTGCTTTCTTGAGCGTCCTGTCAAATAGCAGTATGTCTTGTCTGAAGCCCCTTCGCAGCACACTGAAGTGTTCCACTCTGACCTGGCAGCCAGGGAGGCCTCTCTCTGGGTTATACTGCTTTGAAGTTATTTGTTATGAGTAATTCTCCACATGACTCTCCAGCAGAGGAAATGTGTAGAAGTTACAAAGAGCAAAGAGCTCACTGTTTTAAACTGTAACACAGCCAGCTCCAGGGCCTCTGGGTTCACTAGCACAGTTGTAAAGTGATGCCTATGTCGAGGAAATCCGAAAGTCAATGTAATGTAAAGTCAATGTATTACAGTGTAACCTAATTAAGGATATGGATAAAGGGCTCACATTTGCAATACACAGTACTGGAAAATTCATCATCGGATTAATTATCTGGTGACCTTTTGTGTTGCAAGTTTTGCCAAAATGGAAAAACAACAGCTGTCTTTACTCTTTATTTGTGCGCAAGATTACGAAATATGTCTTAATCCCCTTTCAAGTTTCTAACAGCACATGCTAGCTACTATTTCTGTGGCTTGCCCTTGAATATCAACTGTTTAAAAACTGCTGTGAAGAAAAGGAAACTCTCAATATCTGCTGCACACTGGATCCAAAATAAATAAAGTCGCTGGAAGCCAGCCACAGGATATTGGGTCATTTTAGTGCTTGTTAAAAGTGTGCGTTTTGTTTATTTTCACTTTATGCTTTTTTTTTTTTTTTTAGGGCCACACAGCTATGCTTAATTGTGGGTGCTGGCATCCCAAGATTAAAGAAGAGTTCATGACCTGCTCCAATGATGGGTAAGTTTTAACCAAGCATTGTAAGCTGTGAGTTACAGGCAGAAGCCTCCACGCCCCCGTTGTCTTTCTCCCGCTGTTACATTGCACATGTTGTGGATCCAGTTGTTAAGCTTCACAGTGAGCTGTCTTGATTTTAAGGGAGGAGAAAACAGAAATGGCTTTTAGATGGGCCTAATCTCTTTGTGACTCACCAAGCATGTGTATTTTGTATAGTGAGTTTTAATCTTGGCTGATTTTTATCTCTTTAAATGAAAACAAGCATCTGGTCTTTCTAAACAATAACTGTCTAAAAGATTTTCTGGAGAAACGGTTACTTTCCTGTACACTTCATGTACAGGCATACCAAGGAGTCTCTGTTTTACCAACCAGCACAACCAGATTATAGTAATAATCATTGAGAAAGTCCCCCAGGAAATTGAAGAGTATGCAGTCAGTGAGAAATACCCTTTCTCATCTTCAGAGCATTGCTGATAGCACAGTGACACCCATCATACTTAGGCCACACCTCTTTGATACAAAATTTATGTCCAGCATTATATTTAGTAATTCGTACTGTCGGATTTTCAAAGTAATGCTCTCACCGAACAGACTTTTCTTCGCTCTCATCCCCTCCATCACCAGCAGGGAGTCCTCTAATCCAGACTATGCCTCTGAAGATTGCAGCGTGGCCTCATAGCTGTGTGTTTGCACATGGCATATTTATACTGGATGTTGTCCAAATGGAGCCCTTTATTTGTATGCAGTGATTTAGACCAGATCAACCGCTGTCATACACAGATATTTATATTGTTTGCTTCAGACCGCAGAGTTTTAGCAGTCAGCGACATCCTTAAATCAGCACTAAACCTGTAGAAGCTGTAATTCTTTGTCCTGTGTATAGGTGTGCGGGAACATTTGTAAGGCAAAGAGTATGACTAAGCTACAGCACAGTGATGAGTCTAAGCGAGTGTGACAGACAGCAGTAGAGAAACCTAGGGCTATCATCATTAAGGAGAAACAAGGGCCCGGCTTTGCGGGCAGCCCGCAGCCCAGTGTTTACCAGTGTTACTGCTCCCCCAGATGTGGAGGTTGGTTTAATTAGCTCTGGAAATCCTCCCCTGGCACGTTAGCATTGGGTGTTGCTCCTGGCCAGTTAACAGGAGAACAGCGGAGAGGAGCGCACAGGGAGCCATTCATAGGCAGAGGGGCTGCATGCGGGAGAGGTTCACAGCAGCAGACCCAGTCGGCGTGGCAAGCTGAGTCTCAGAGATGTGGCAAAGAGAGAAAAGAGGGAAGGGGGGGGGCTATGTTGATTTACAGGTGGAGGAGGTTGTTCCTGGTTAGATTTTCCCATGTTGTGCATGCACTTGATTGTGTTGGTAATGTGCTTTGCAACTTGGTGCAGAATTTCACTTTATTGGTGGACACACTGTCCCCCGAACCTACAATGTTTTCAATCAAATATCCCTTTTTGTTGCTTCAGAGCCAACTGCATGTTACTGCTGAGGTTTAAACAAGTCCTAAACAGATAACTTTAAGCATTGCTTCTGCACACAAGGTTTGCAGAAGAATGATTAAAATTGCGATATGTGTGATATGTTGCTTAAACTACAGTTGCCACCACAATGTAAATATTAATAATATATATTTGTGGGTTTTTTTGCTTGACTTAGGCTATAATAATTTGGAAGGTTCATATTAGTTCCTTTCGTTTGCTCACTTTTAATTTATGTGGGTTTACTCAGTAAGTGATTTACGACATCACAGACGGTATGTCGAGGATCTTACTGTTTGTATATCTTTCTACATTAATGAGACTGTTCTGTTGCCATGAAGGTGTGAAACACACAGTACCATCACTGAAACCTTACAGACAACTATGCTATTCAGCATGGATTATTAATGCTTCAGTTATTAAGGACAGTGTTCCTCCTTTTCTTTGTCTCACCATCCACTCCATTCACTTTAGTGAATAAGTATGGATTCTGCACAGGGGCCAGGCGGTAGTCAGTGGACGTCTTGAGAATGGGCCAGCAGTTGGCCAGTAGTACCAGAGGCTGTCAGCTACTGTCTGTCTGCTTCAATATTAGACCAACATCCAGGCTTTTCCAGGTCTTTCTGCCTAGTTAGAGGCTCTTTGTTGTGTTTATTTGAATAGGTTATTAAGCATGATCACTGGACCGCCCAGCTTCTTAATTAAAGATCCCCCAGTAGTGTGGAATCTCATTCATTAAGGGCTACCTCCCAGCGCCTTGAATGATTTCATTAACCCATACTTTTTTTCCCCCTCCTGGGAGGAAGTGGATGAGAGGGAAGCACTGATAATGTAGCAGCAGGGTGTTCTCAGAAACTGTGGGTTGCATGGGGCTTCAGTAGAACTGTGCGAATCGAGTCAGTCAGTGAAAAGTGTTGCGGTGTGAGTGTGTCAACATTTCACATTCTTCTGTCATTCTGTTTGAGAGCGTGCAGTTGTAAAATGGAACAGTGTTTTCCAACAGTATTCATGTTTGATCCTAAGGAACAAACAGCACGAGTATGAAGCCACTTTAACTGAATCTGAATCTTTGGTGAATGCTTGAAAGCCACGGATTTTATTTCCAAGAAAGTGAAAGCAATACTTGCTGGGTTAACTCTCAGTGGAAGTATTTCTTTGGCAGGGCTGAACTTGAAGTAGTAAAAAAGTTAAAATATAGCTGTGACTTGGTGTATATTAGGAGCTTTTTTTTTTTAACTTCTAATGCACCAAATCTTTAACACTTAACTAACCACAGTGCATAAAACAGTTTACCAAGTATAACACTGTGGAAAGATTTGTGTTGTTGTTTTGAAGGATAGCACATTGGTGATTCTTGGCTTTACGTACGTAGTTTTATAGTGCCTAGGAGAATGTTAAAAATCCATGTTATGTTCCTTTTTTTTGCGACGGAAATTTCAGCCAGTGGAGCACAGAGGACAGGACAAATGGCGACGTTCTAATTGGGCCCACATGTTACTTCTGTCGAGTCTTGAAGCACACTTGAGCATGTTTACACACAAATACACACAATTTGAGGAATGTTTCCAGGAGTTTTGAATGCCAGGGATTCCCTTCGTGCTGGCCTGCTGTCAGGGCTGCAGCTGGACTTGGATGTGTAGCTGTATACAAGGAGACCCAGAGGACAACATGGCAGGGCCTTTTACTGCTGACAAATTGTTTGTCTTTGTCATGTGCTCAAACTAAACATTTGATTTGAAATGTGTCATACTAGAGAGCATCGACAAACACAAAGTCACACAAAGCAGATTTGTGATTTAACGCATGGCTAAATTGTGGTAGTAATTCATCTTGTTTTGCGAGAATGGTACTTTTGGTTTGGCTTTGTGTGAGGCCGTACTTCTGTCTCTCACTCTCTCTGCTTTTGTCTGCTGTGAGCGCTAATTGATCATTTCTAGCACTCGGATCTTGTCGAATTAGCAAGTTAGTTGCTTTTCAGTGCCCTTGGTAATGGTTTACTTTCAATTTTAAAGGAAAGGAGAGTTAAATGGATGACATATGAGCAATGACTCCTCGAAGTGTGGGTGAGCATGTTGGGGCGATTCACTGAACTGGACGGGTTCATCCACAGTCCAGCACATCTCCAACTGTTCCCCACCTTACATTGCAAGTGTTCCATATTCTGCCCACGAATGCACATACCATAGCTTTAAGGAGTGCATTAATCTTTTTTGTTCAATTTAGAGCCATGGCTGAGTTTTTGACTGACAGTAGCCTCTAGTTTTTTACTGTGAGAGCTGTGAAATAGTGTTTGTTTCTTTTGTCAGCGAACTGAATATGGGGCCGCAACTTATCACACCTTTGCTTGATTAGATCTGAAAGCCTGCCTTGACTCAAGCTCAAGAGATATTTTTCTAGGCATTTTGCCTGTAGTGTATGGTCTCACCTGCCTTGCTAGTGAGCAGAAACAATGTTGTGAAAATGTTGTGAAGTTTTGTGAATGAGTCTCTCACTGTGCCCACAGCCCATCTGTGCTAAGGCCACTATCTTCCTTCTTTTGATTCATTGCTTGGGTACAATTGTGTGCATGCCTCCTTCTAAATCCCTCTGTTATCTTCTTTAGCTGTGATGGAAGATGGAGCATCTTCCCTCCTAATCCTCCTTTCTCATAACAGAGCCCCAGTTAGTCAGTCAACCAGGAAACAGGCAATTCAGCCTATCACTGGAATTCGACCAATAAACAACCTTATACAAGACGAACGCTCTTCTTTTCCGTCTCTTTTCTTTATCCCGTAATCTGGAAAGGTGATCCTAGCAGCCGTCACCCCCACTGGGCCTATAACCTGATGTACAGATAAAACCTGGGGCCTGGGGAGCTGTCACTCCTCAGTTGATGTGTCAACGACTGTGCTACCTCGTAAAGTGCACATGCATGACTGAGGTTGAATGGGTCTCATTTTATTGCATTCACCCCTCTGTCTGTGAAGCGTTGGTGCAAGAAAAGGGGGCTGCTGATTGAAGGGAAAACAGGCCTTTGAGAAAAAGGCAATGACAATGTTATTACCTGCTAATGTTTTTTTGTTCATGCTGTGTATCATTTTTTTAATATATACCTGTTATCCCCCTCCCCCAATCCTCCAAAAAATAAAAATAAAGAAATCAAACTTAAGACTGATGTTAACTAAAATTATTTTAAGTTTTGGTCCTTTAATGGTGGATAGAATAATTTTAAAACTAAAATGAACCCCTTTAGATAGCCCACAGTTTCCCACAAGCATCTTACTCCCGACAAGTGACTGTGTGCAGTCTTTCCTCATCACTTGCGCTCTGCTCAGCACTGGTGGGCTCCAACGTCTCTGCTCTATCCCTCTGACAGCCAGCAATGCCGTGTTTTGGAAAGAGTTTCTTACGATAAATACCATTCCAGGTTTTGTGTGGTACATGAAAGGTCATGTTGTCTTTGTTGGCTTGACACTCGCCCACAGTCTCCTGTAAACAGAATTGAGATATCTGTGTGAGGCAGCAGGTGGACCAATATGTCACTGAGTTTGTGGCTATCACTCTTTATCCCTCACTCACACACATACACATGGAAATCTGCTGTGTAAACAGCTTACTGTACAGTGCAGAAGCCTTCGGTTTGTACTGGAAACTATGATTTTATACGCGTGGCCTTTGCACTTTTTTCCCAGCAGAATTTTTTCTTTTCTGTGATTTAACAGCTTTCGTGTTATGTGGATTTAAACAAAACTATGCATCAGAGTTTTATTTGACCCTTGCAGGTTTTCACTCAAACCATATGTCTTCAGCTGGCATTTGTATCACATTGTTAGACTTATCCAAACACAGTTGAGTGTGTGTGTCTGTGATTTTGTAGCTGGCCACAGTGGAATCCTTCCCTGGCTGTTAGTAGCAGCCCTGCCTGTATGTTTATACTCCTCTGCTGACCCCGTGACCCAGAGGTCAAGATACCCACTAAAGCAGGCAGTGGGTTCACAGACAGATTTGGATGAACCGTGTCTGTCACGAATGTTGGTGGGAGCATGTGAGGTGCTGGCTAGGCATGTCGATGTGTACTAACACCCTTCCAATAAATAAATGTGGGAGGTGAAGTCTGTCTCATCACTGGTGGGCACCTGAGTTAGTGCTGTTATCATTTTTTTGCCGTCTTTACTTTATCAGTCTGAAATGATACAGAGCTAGATAAAGGAAACAGGCAAATAAAAGCATCATTTAAACTCTATATTTATTTTGAAAAGACCCAGGAAAACCGAGCGATAATAAAATAATGTATGAAAACCATACATTTCACACCTGAGCCTCAAAAAATTTAAGTATTGGGGACCGCTGAAATTGCATTTTTTTGCGATGTATGAAAAAAATGTAAGTATTAAAATTGCATTTTTGTTGAATTTTTTTAGATGAATGCTCATTTTGAATTTTAAGCTAGCAACATTTGTCATAATGCAGTTTTAGTGGATAAATCAATAAATAAGTAGATCCTCTTTATGACAGCATATGTAGCTCCAAAACATGAATATATCGTACAGCATTAACAGTGTCTTCGCAGAAAGTTTCAAACCCATTTTTGGTTTCGTTCCAACAAAGAACTGCAAAGTGTTACACAGACTGACCTGTATCCATGAGGGCTTATTGTTTTACTTTCATTTTATGATGTTTTGGAATGAAATCTCTCATTTGTATTTTACGACGAGTCTGCATTCAAACTCCCGCTCTCAGGGCTCCAGGTTGTGTAATGTGTTCAACAGATGTAGGAAAGAGAATCAGGATTTCATGGACGCTTCAGACATACCTGTCAGACTGATCTACTGTTGTGCTCTTTGCAAAACTTCTCACCCTGCGCCACTGAGTTGCCTGACCTAAAGTTTCATGAAATGACAGGGGACACTGTATCGCCACGATTCTGATTTATTATGGTGGATGCAGGTATTAAAGACCAAATATGTTTTGAGAGACGGACGTTTTTTGAGTGATTCATGGCAACTGGGTTAGGATAAATTAAATTATCTGTCTGTTCACAGCACTGTACGCACATGGGATCTGAATTCAGAGAAGAAGCACAAGTCTGTGTTCAAGCCTCGCTCCTTCCAGGGTAAGAAGGTCATCCCCACATGCTGCACCTACAGCCGCGACGGAAAGCTCATCGCAGCGGGCTGCCAAGATGGCTCCATCCAGATCTGGGACAGAAACCTCAGTGTGAGTTTTAAAACACAAACGCATACCAACCGCCGGTAATGTGCAGTGGATTGTAAACATTGGACGTCTGTTTTGTTATGGGCTCAGGTATAGAGTCATGAGACTCAGGTCACAGGCCAGAGAGGTCAGCAAATCGCTAAGCCCAAAGAATTTAAAATGCTTTTGTCTAAACTGGAAGTAGCCCAGTCTGAAGTATTGATGTGATAAAATTTGATCTGATGTTGATACTGGGGGAAAAGTCAGCACATGTTATGACCCCCCTAGAGCCACTCCCCTTGCATGGCTTGAAAGAGCAACTTACGTAACAGAATTAACTGATGGTTAATGATTGAGTTACATGAAAGTTGCTGGGAGGCCCAATCACAATTTCCCCCTGCACATTTTCCATTTAATTAGGTAATTAGGAAATTAAGTGATCAAAGTGTACATTCCTTTCCTCAAGATTCACATCGTTGAGGTAATAGTTGATCTTGGCTTCTGGTAAGCAGCGCGCTCACTTATTTGGCTCTTTTCATTTGAGTTATTTGACAAATCAACACTGTTGATAAAAATGACTTCCATTCAGGGTTGAGAAAGCATGACGTCCATCGGATCTTTTGGGTGACTCGAGAGTTTTTTTCACCGATCATTACTCCGTAACACATTCTTCATTGTCTTCTTACTAATTTGCTTCATCTTTTCTCCTTCATGACTGTCCCAGTGATGTGATGTCAGTGTCTGGGCTCCAAATGCTGCTGTTTCCTGTTTATTGGCGACAAGGCATATCTGACAGTTTATTGTTCTTCTCATTAGTCACACAAAACATTTACCTCCATGAACGGATGGAAAGATGAGAAAGGGAAAAAGAGTTTAGTGGACCTACAGCAATCAATTTAGCAGGCATCATTGCATTCTGGGAGATTATAGGTTGATTTTTTGTCATCAGAGAGTCCTTAAACGCTGAAAACTTACGTTTTAGGATTGAACATAAAATTGAATAAGGATTATTCATTATGCTTCTATTAAACATATACACTGCTTAATAGAAGCCAGTTTAAGGACAGTTTTTGACTATTTGTCGGTATAAGTCTAATTTTAACTATCTGAAGAATAACAAGTTATTTTTCAGTACATTTCTTCTCTAATTCTTTTGTTCCACTTCATATCCTTTCATCTGTTCAGCTCTATCTGTGGTCAGGGTTGAATGCTTTTGTTATTTTGTGTGAGAACAGAAATGGTAATATTAAGCTGTAGTGAGTGAGTTGGAACAGACTGATTGGGCATAAAGGCTTATCCAGATTAGGGAAATGGGAAGTAGTCGTCATGTTAATTAATCCAACAACCGGCTTCGTAATCAAATACAGTGTAGTTTGTATGATTTTTGTTTCCGGCTCTAACGGCTTTCCTATTGTAAGTCTTTGCTTCTATGAACCCACTTTGTATAGACTCCCTTCTCTGCTCCAGTCACCCATCATCCCACCCCTGTGCTGCTCACAGCAGCATGCTTTTTGCAATTGGGTTAAAGCTCTCAAAATTTATTACCCCTCCTTCTCCAAGCTAAATATTTACCCTGCGTCCCATAGCAGCTTACAATAGTCATGGCTGTTTCCTGACCACTGGAGCCTGTCCTCTCTGAATGGCTCAAGAATTTAGCTGGTGCCCTCTGCCCTAATCAGCAACCTGTGCTGCTGACTCGAATTTAGCCACAAGCCTAAAAAGGAGTTGACCTCCCGATGCTTTTATTGCTCCTCCCTCCCCCCGCTTTTAAATGAGGCCTATCTGCTGTTGTATTGCCACTATTACTCATGGCAAGAATATGCAGGCAGATCAATCATGATCAATCTCATACATGACCTTGATCTATGGCTCAGTCTGAAGAGAAGCTATTGAGAGTGACACATCGCGCTCTTGAACCCTGACATGAGTTGATTGATCCTGCGATGGGAGTCAAGTAGGTCTCGTTCGGTGGACTGCCACAGAGGGTGATTGCATGTTCATTCCCTGACCAAAGGGGTCGGTGCCAGGATTGCAAGACTGCATTTAAATGGTTGCCAGGTAATGTGCACTTTGTGATACTGGGTGCATTGAGGGTCCAGGTTTTTTGCTCCAAAACATTACCACAGAGACCTGAGGAATGTTATGGCGTCATAGGTGAACTTGCATGTTTCCAGACTTCAAAGTGGAACCCCAAAAGAGGTGGTTTTGAAAAACTACACAGTGCAGAGTCTTACGGTTAGGTGGTGAATCAGATATGCAAGCAAAAAAACAAAAATCTGCCACACTTTAAAGCTTTTGAATAAGAGCAATCAGTAAGTGTTAAGCTGGTACTGCCGTGTCTTACTTTGATCTTATATTGCTCCTGATATAAAAGTAATTAAGAATCCAGACTCAATTTCATTCCATTAATCACTCTTATAACACTGTTTTTTCTGTCTAGAAGTGGATTTTGGTTTGGTAAGCATAGGAGTTGAACACAGCTGAAATTAGTTTTCCACTTGATCTGAAATGGAGATATTAATTAAAAAGAAAAATATTCAGAGGTAATTCATTATTGACTTCATTTTGAGTTACATGCGTGAGAACATTGACTTACTTAATAATTAGTAAGTCAAGGTTTTTGTCTTGCCAGAGACATCAAATATACTGATGAGATCCTCAAACTAGGAAAAGACCTTTAAAAATTTCATAGCATAGATCAGGTTTTTGTTTGGGAACTTAATATAATTACAAGCAGCATTAATCTTGACAACCGACTTTGAGGTTGTTTTAGTCATAGTTTGTTTTTTTTTTACTAAAATGCCATTTAGTTTTATTCATAATTTAAGCATCTGAATTTATTTCGTTTTGTTAGGCTAAAATATCATAAGATTACAATAGACTAAATCTAAAGTTGATTCAGTTGACCAAAATATAGAGTGTAAACAGTTTTTTTTTTTTACCTGTGAGACCTGCTTTGTGTGAAATGTGACCATATGTCCACCCCTCTCTTCTTCCAAAGCGTTAACATTTTGTCGTGTTTTCATTAGAAACGGGGAGTACGGTAAATAGTTGTACCATTTCCTGGGGACAGATTAAATGTGCTCATCTAACCTTACTATAGAAGGAGATCACTTCTGATTGGATCACTTCCAAACACGTCCCACCTTTCTACACAATTTAATTAGTTCCGATTGGATCTCGTCCCTCCAGCATGCCTCTCGTTTTTGCTCGTTGATGAAAGTGTTAATACCTTTCATCATAGTTTTTTTTTACTTGTGCATTAGCTTTTATTTGGTTATCGTCTTGCTTTCATCAGAAAAAAAATTGTCATTAATAAAACTGTGATGAAAATTATTGTTTAACAAAATTAGCACTGATTACAAGTGAAGCTATTAAGAAGCCACTGAACAGCTTACTGCTGTGAACCTCTCAGTGCAGGGTCCTCTAGAAGTTCGGTTGACGCACCTTCAGAACACAGTATTTTCACTGTAAAGTAGTAAATCCAGTGGGTGCTAAAAGATAAATTAGGAAAGGCAATCAGAACCTCTTAAAGTCAACTAATGCCTCTAAATGATCTAGGATTTGACAACTCGTGAGAGCATCTAAAAAACAATAAATCCACCAAGCACTCTAGAGACATCATAATCATAAACATTTATGACATCTTAGTCATATCTTAGTCATTTTGACTTGCTCATTGTTTTTCTCATTAGAGTAAAAAGTATCCACTGGGGCTGAACTACCTTGTGACTGGCAAGTTGCTACCTTAGGAGTTTGTAGCATCACTCACTTTTAGATTGCTGTCAGATCCAGCCCTTGCTCATCACATACATTTTCAAAACATCAAGACTGTCTCCGTCTTATACATACAGTCTATAGGTCCACTAAAATATGTTACAGAAGGGTTTTACAGGAAAACAATGCCAAACCTTTCATTGCTATGTCCTTTATTGACCTTCAACAGGACTTGGAAGAAAAGAGAAGCACGTGCAAAATATTCCTGCCATCTATAGCCTTTTGTAACTGAGACATAGAGGAATACAGTTACTTTACCATAGCGAACATTTGGATTATCTAGAACCTCTTCGCCACCACCACTTGTTGATTTCCATGAAAGATCAGAGCAGCTGTTAGGACTGTGGTTTGGCCACTCGATCCTCAGGGAGTAACAGAGGTCAGAATGAGATGTGAAACTAACTGAACACTGTTCATCAAGTCTTTCAGGTGTGCTGTTGTAAAAGTATGAAAGGAGCTGAGATAAAGAGCCCTGCAGTATTTATGTAATGCTCTGATAGCGTGATTTGGAACAGTTGGCGCTGCGGTAGATTGTTATCATAGTCTGCTCAGGATGAAACCCAATGCTGTGTTCCTTCAGCAATGTATCAGCTCATGCTGCCGAATGTGTGTGCGCATACATGCATGCATATATGGAAGACTTTCATAATTTACTGGATGCTGTTTATAAAAATACGCACATTAGCTTACTGAATAAAATCTTAATCATTTAACTTCGTGCCTGCTGGCCGGAGAAGAGGCTACAGCTTACAGAGGATGTCACAAGGCGCGAGTGAAGTTTCAAACAGTGAACGAGAATCTGGTTTCACAGGCCGGCTGTGTAGATTAGCACAGGAAGCAAACGCAATGGCATCTGCTAATGCCAGCCAACATCAGGACAGTAAATAAATACTCAAGCTTTCACAACAGCAGTATATGATCTAAAAATAGCTGATAGGGGTGTATGTTTGCAGTATGCATCTAGAACAACCACAAGCTAAAGGTGCTGCTTTTCCTCAGTTTCTGCATAAACTATTTATAAAAAAAACCCATTTAGCATCTTTTTCTTAGTTTTTTCCTTTTAATTTTTTGATAATTTGCTCCAGATTCAGACAAGGATTTTCCTATCTGCATTCTGGTTGTTTGTTTGGATGATAAAAGGAAGTGCTGAAACGTATTTTCAGTTCAAAGAAAACACATAGACAAAAGTAAAACGTAACAAAAGGACATGAAAGGGGTCAAAACACAGCGTGCGCTTACAGCAGATGGTGTTCATCTTAGAAAGAAAGACGTCAGATGAAAAGAAGAAAAAAAACCACATTGCGGAGTGATTCATCACAGGTTGAACAAGTACTCATAACTTTTCTTATTAGTCGAGCTGACGAAAACTGCGGCTGTGCATTTTGAGGTCACGGAACAGGTTGATTCAGATGGGGAAAAAAAGCACATCTGCGCAGTTCTTTCGTGGGGTTATGTAAAGAAGATTTCATCACCTTCGCCTCGCTGAATATTTATGTTGTAATATTTACATGTTTGATGCCATTTGTTCTCACCCTGAGACTGCACCGCTTATGCACATTTTCCTGCAAACTCTAAAAAGGAGCCTCAGTTCATATCTGCTCCGCTGGCCAATTGTATGGTGTGCAACTGAGCAACATGCTAAGACAAGATAATTACAAGTAAATGGTTCATGAGCAAAAGCCTCCTGTTCATAGTGTCCTGACTCCACCCAGTTGGTGGTTACCATGCATAGAATGGGTGCAGAGTTACATGAATGCATGCTTGGATACGCCCCTATTGCCCATTTGCAAAGCTCAGTAGTCACAATGGTCAATGCAAGGGATTGCAGGATTGAAATGGGGTCTTCCAAGGGCTACGCATTTTATACATTGTGTTTTATCTGCTACTTATTAGCACTGAAATAGCTTGCTTAAGATTAAAAAAATTTAGTTTCTGTATTAAATTGACCTCTTGGCTTCACATTTTCCACCAAGTCAATTTTGGTGCAGTAATAAATGAATAGGCAGATATTTGTAAGATAATTATGGAGAAAAATGGAAATAAGTCATAGGCAATCTATGAGTAAAATGATGATGGGGAGCAGAAAATTATTCCAGGAGAGACTACAGAGACTAAATGGCCGAGGCCTGAAGAAGTGTAATCCATGTTATCTACAGTCCAAGGTAACAGTGTTATCTGTCTCGTGCAAGTTAATAACTTCCCTCCACTTACTTTGGAAGTGAAGTATGGCCTCGTTTCCTTCTGTTATCGCCAGGGCACATCACTCATTCACCTCACGCTCCACTCTCTCCTGCAGTTTTTGCCAGCTTTTCTCTATATTTCTGCCTTATCTGTCTTCCACGCTGTGTGCTCACTTCAAATTCCTTATCCGTCTTTTTTTTGGTCTAAAGCTTGCGTTGCTGCAATTCTCTTTCCACTGATTTATTTGCATTCCGTTTGGGATTAATGAAAGTGGAGCTGTATAAACCAAGGTTATGTTTGTTTGAGTGTTAGCAAGCCTACTTCCCAGACTGTTGCTTCATCAGCGTCTATTAATGATCGATCTTTGAAATCTGACTATTCTCAGGTAAAACGACGGCGCTGAGAAGTGAACGGAGGGAAGCAGAGAGAAGGCACGGTTACGAGGGGCAAGCAGTCTAGATACCCCCATGAGCTCTTGGAGTTTTACATAATGCCTAGTTGATTGATTTGGAAAATTATTAGGTTAATCAGCAATGGAAAAAAACATCTCTAGATGAAAATCTCCAATTCTGTTAATCTCTTGTTTTTTTTGCACTCAGGAAGTGCAAGAAATGGTACAGGCGTGTTGGGAACCACTGTTTATACAGGGTAGATGTTTGAATTGGCTGGGAATCTTCACAGAATAATCATTTAAATCTTATTATCTCTCTTTACCTTGCAGAATACAAAGATAAGTCCATTCACTCTGTCTTTTCTCACCTCTATACCATGACCTCGAATGAAATGCCATTCAGCCTTCTTAGCTTTCACTGATACATGCTCGTCATCACAGCCAAGATGAGTAGGATCACGTTCTCATTCTGTATATAGCAACATCCCAAGGAAATGTTCGCAAGGGCAGAACTTTACTCACAATTTAGCGAAAACGCTGCCTCAAGGTTGTAATTTGCGATGTGCAATTTACCTCTATGTTTTCATTGCAGCTGCTTTTGCCCTGTAGCCATTTGGGATGTAATCTGTACCAACTCTGTTTTAGAATTACACATACCCATTTAGCAAAATAACAGTTATTTTCAAAAGTCAACTAATATGCTGATTCAGTAAAAACAAAACTCAAACCCCAAAAAAGTATTCAGTTTACATTCACACGGGACAAAAGAAATCTTCACATTTGAGCATAAAGTACAGTTTCTAAATTCCTGGCAAATAAAAATGATTTTTGACATTTTTCTGTCTTAAACTGGAAAATTATATGACAGGAGGCAGTGGCTATCCCTGTTCCCTCACAGCAAGAAGGTCCTGGGTTTAAATCCAGTCTGGGGTGGACTTTCCCGTGTGGATCTCTCTGTCTCTGTGGGTTTTCTCCCACAGTCCAAAGACATACATGGGATTAGGTTGATGAGTCTAAACTGACTACAGGTGTGAACATGGGTGTGATTGGTTGCCTGTCTATGTGTGACAGATTGACAACCTGTCCAGGGTGTACCCGGCCTCTTGCCCAATAGAAAATTATGACTGAATAACAGTTATTATGCTAGTCAGCACTGAGGTATTTAATGATGATGGGTAAAATCGAGGGTAATTACGCTTAAGTTAGACCTATGATAATAAACTTTTTCATTTTAAATGCAGAGAGTCTTATGCCAACCAGTTACTGGAATCAGCTGTGCATATGTAGACCTTTTTTCTATTAGCTTGAAACTATAACTGTGTGTCATGAGCATTTCATGGCAGTGTGTAATCACCGGCGGTGGCAGATATGAAGCAGGCTGATCATCCCAGTCTCTTACTGACTAGGATGAGGTGGAGTTGAGGCCGGATGCACAAAGGGCAGAATGACATAAGCTCAATGGCATTTAAAGCACATGTAACAGAGGCTGATTGGCTCGCAGAAGGCAGGCAAGAAAATGATTGGGCCAAAGTGATGACTGCAGAGCTGAGATTGATATAAACAGTTGATTAGCCTCAGCACCCAGGAATACCGGAACCAAACTGAACATAGATCTCTCTTACTGAACATAAGCTTCTTAAAATGATAAAGATTTTTTTTAAATATTATGGCAAAGTGTCAACTTATAAGTAGAAATTAAGGGTTCAGAAACAGAACCTTGTGGAAATCCATATTTTAGTGGCACCAGGGCCCGTTAATATTTCACAATTTCTGTGCCAAATTATTCCCTCAAATAATAATAATTAAAAAGAGAACCAAATGGAATGGAACATATTTTATTAAATTAATACTTAATACTTAATCGCCACACTTTGAAGAGTATGAAAAATAATCTTGTCCACTCCACTAGCTGCTTGTTGCACATGTTGTCGAGAAGCGGAGTAGTTGATATTGTGCATTGCTAGTTGTTGTTACCACTCGTTCAAAGACGGCTAATATACCAAAGAGTGACCCCTGGCAGTGATAGTGTGTCTTTTGCCTGTTGCAGGCTATTAAACCGTGCGCAGCAAGAGTATTACAATACCATTTCAGGTAGGAAAAAATCAAAATACCATCTGTCAGGCAGGGACTTAAAAACTTGCCAAGATAAATGTCTGTGGTCTTGCTGAAAAGAGTGGAGAGTGCGGTGTCTTGTTGGTATTTCATAGGCTCTAAGAGGGCTTTATAGTTAAATATATAATTTGGTGCTCATAGTGCAAATGGGAACCGTGTGTTGTTTGGAAAACACAGGGAATGAAAAGGTCTTTTTGTTACTACAGCGAGACTAAAACGTCTTACTACTGAAGCAGAGCAGTGGCAGTTCTATGCAGTGGTTTATCAAGAGGTTGTAATAACTCTTTTTAACACTGATGATTAATATTGACCGAAAAAACGTTGTGTTTATGGAAAAACTACTTATCAAGACTTATCGCATTTTTTTTCTAGCTGTTGCTTTGTCTGTGATGTTTATGTGATAAATATTAACATGTTTAACATTTTTGTCCAGTTCTTTCTATTTGTGTCACTTGCAAAACAAACAGAAGTGAACTGGGATCTTTAGATAGGATCTGTATCATGCAGTTGTAATATACATCATTACGAAACCATAAACCTGCACCATGGTTTATAGAAACTGATGTCGCTAATGCATTGCTTTCTCTTTTTCCGTCTTTCTAGGTTCATACAAAGTTCCACTGTCGGCAAGCCCACACCCCAGGATCGGACACCTCGTGCCTCAGCTTTTCTTATGATGGCACGATGCTTGCTTCACGTGGAGGTAAAAAAAAAAAAAAAAAAACGAACATTAAATAAAGCCTTACCCTTATCTGCCAAGCTTAACAGCCACAATTTGAAGTTCTGGTCATCAGTACCCAACCTAAGAGGGTCTGTTTGAAGGTCAAAGATCACTGTTGGAAAGCAGTGACTTTTCATTCTGAGTATACAAATAAGCATGGATCTTTAACAGCAACACCCTGCAGACTTAGCTTGGTATGTAATCTGGAGAGGAGATGTCTAGCACAAAGGTAAACTGGAATAACTCTGCATAAGAGACCTGCGCTTCACATTATTCTGTAATGTAAATGAAAAATAACTCATACAGCCTCGTTCTATGTTAAGGAAGATGCGCTGCACTATGGTAAAGTAAATAACCTTCAAGAAAGTTTTGTCTGTGGTGACTCATAATTTACAGTTTGCCTTTTGTCCCCAACTGTTATTTTTTCCCCCCCTAGGCGATGACACTCTCAAGATGTGGGATATACGCAACTTCAGGAAGCCAGTGAATGGAGTTAGTGGTCTGACCAACTACTTTTCCATGTGAGAGTTTTAACTGTCATCTTAATTATAATCTGCCTGTTTGTTGCTGTAAGTGCTTACATATGCATTATTACCCGATGATGCATGTCTGTAACTTTCCCTGTTAGGACCGACTGCTGTTTTAGCCCAGATGACAAGCTTCTGGTGACGGGGACGTCGGTGAAGAAAGATGAAGGAAATGGGAAGCTGGTTTTCTTTGACCGCATTTCGTTTCAGAGGGTCTACGAAATAGATGTCACCAACGCAGTAAGTTCTGCCTCAAATCCCCAACAACCACAGCAACAAGATGTTTTCCAGCTCGTTGATATGATATGTTAGTTGCAAACAACACAGTGACCTTGAACACATAACGAGCAGTGGAAAAGATGATGAATACACAATGACACATAATGAAATCAATATGACAGTCATTCCTTCTCAACATAAGTGGTTTGCGCTCAAGCAAAACTGAAGCATTTAAAATGTTTTGAAAACACAACAGCAGTAGTCTAAGGACTCATTTAAAGATCTGTTTAACCCAATGCATTCCACTGCTTTTTTTATGATTTCAGCTCGAAATGTGCGTTGCAGAATTTGAGCTAAACTCAATAAACAAGCCTAAAAAAAACTGACTTAAATGATCATTTGAGCTAAAGAATGACTTTCTGCAGATAGAGAAATGTGGGTTTGGTTTTTTTTCTTTTTCTCTATTTAATAAGTAGCACAGTTGTCTGGCAGTGACTAGACGTTTTCCTCTGTAAATCACTGTGTGTGAGCAGAATTCATCTGTAAACAAAGTATAACATAGCATCATTGAGGTAAGAAAAACAATCACAGCTCTATGAGCTGAGTTTTGAAGGAGAATAAAGGCAAGTTAAAGGTAAAAGTGGGGTAATGTGACCTTTCCTTACTGCAATATTCCCGCGAACTGTTGGCAGGACAGCTATTGACACTTTTATGCGCACTGCCTTTGAGTTATATTTGAAATTTAATTATCTAAAAACACAATCCGCGCGTCCCATTCCCACATACAGAGTACTCTGTCAGACACATGAGCATACTCTGTACTTTTACACTAATCCCGCTTTCTCAGAAATCCATTTGGTGAGGGCAACCAGCCATAGGTGCTGAAATGATTTGCAGAGGTGCTTTCTACAGTAGAAAGCACTTTTTTTGCTGCTTCCTGCTCCTCCGCCTCTTTCTCTCAACCTTCAAACCCTTTTCAGAGATTTAATGGTGTCTATCTATAGACATAACATTGAGTCCTGACTGAAACTAATGCTTTCTAACTCAGTTTCCCCGGCTAAGGCATGCTCCTTTCACATAGGCCATTGAATGAACATGTTCGAGGGTAGGGGAAAGAGAAAAGACTGTGTGTGTGTCTCCTTCAACCCTGCCAGCCAGCTGCTGTTATCTTGCAAAACTTGGCACAGCATTCACACTAAGTGCACACCCCACTGCTCAGCTGCACTAACTGAGGGGAGTGGAAAAATGGTCAGTTTTTTTAATTAAACCTGAAATTAAACATTATTCATTCCTGTTTTATAATTGCAATTTTGCAGTAGTTGTGTTAAATAAAATGACTGAGTTTAAATCTAAGCTTTCAGGTGTGCATACACTTGGTAACTTTTGTCATATCGTCCATGTTGTCAACACAAAATGAATTCTCTGATTTCTCTGTTGGTTACAATGTTGCCAAAATAGAAGAACAGCTTGTTTTAACATCGTGATACCCCCTCACTGTCAACTGATTGACACACCAATACCATGAAGTGTTTGTACCAAGATACCTACCATTATTTTTAGTTTTCCATTATTGTTTATGAAATAGTTTCTCAAATTCAAAGCCACATTTCCTCTCTGCGTGAGTGGCCTTGCTTTTTTAAAAGTCTTCTGTTCTCTAGATAGCTAGGGCTTCTGATTGGTGACGGTTAGAAGACGACACTCCACAAACCTGACAGGACTAAACACTGAGCGCCACTGAGTACACTTGACCTCTGAGTGTGTAATGATAATGCTGTCACTCAGAAACAGTTGGTGGCATTATTAATCTGCAAACACCGTAATCCACATATTTTATGTGTAGCTCTCAGTCATTTAGACAAAGCAGTTAAAGTTGTGTCTTTTATTTAAGTATTTGAAAAGCCTCACAAACATTTACACACTTGTGGCTATAACATTTGCTCTCACTTTGGCTATAGGTAGCATTAAAACAAAAGACCTCAGATGCTTTGGGTCAAAGAGTCTGTGCAGAACTTAACAACCCTCCTCCTTTGCATCACTCTGTGGACGTTTGTCTTCTCTTTCACTTTACTGAAGAGGGTAAACATTTGGAAGTGATTTTTCCATTGGCCTTTCACTTGCTCCACCATCTGCCATTGGAAGAAACTCTGGAAGTGTCAGCTCAGTTTCACTTAAAGGACGGCAAAATACCTCTTCCTTTCTTTTCACGCTGTGAGCTGTACAGAAATCCAGTAGATTTCCCACAAAATCCAGCCTAATGCCGCAGAAAAAAAGATTTTAGATTAAGGAATGATGCAGGCTGCAAGTCGTCTTGGCAGTGGTTTTATTTGTGTTAATTGTACTAAACTCCCAAAATTTACAACCCCATTTGCAAAATAGTTTGGACACGCTGTGAAATGTAAATGAAAACAGAATGCAATGATACAATCCACCAAAGCCCTATTTTTAAACCAAATAAAGGCAACATATCAAATAGTTGCCAAATTTTGTTACACTTTTTATTTTTATACCAGCTGCATGTTTCAAAAAAGTCTTAAATAAAACAAAATAAGAATGAAAGTTGTGTAATGCTAGAACAATAAACAGCATTCAGTTAAAAGGGGCTCTGTTTTTACGAGTAAAGAATTTTTCTGTGGGATGGACTGAGTAGATTTCAATGGATGTCACATTAGAAACATGGCTTTATAACAGACGTCACTGCACGGGCTCGTGGGTGCTTATCATTGAAGAAAGTCTGTCACTGTCTCCACAAATGCGAGTTAAAATTCTACCACACAGACAAAAACCTTATATGAACTAGAACCAGCGATCCTGTTGTCTTCTTTGGGTCTGACTACTTTGACTAATGTCTTTTCCCTCCAAAAGGAACTTAATCCTGATATGGATTCTGTCTCAACCTGATTTATTTGCTTTTATATGTCCTAAAACCCCTCAGTTTGTTGGCCCACAGGGACACAGAAATAAAGTAAGAAACAAAGAAATGTTTGTGTTTAAGAATCATAAATTCTTCTAAAACATGATTTAAAAGCGTGGTTGGTTGCAGGAGGAATGATTGTGTCTAGCTTAGACCATTTTTTCCTGTGTTGAGTTGATAAACTTCTTCACCCCACCCGCTGACCAACAACACAGCAATTCAAGTATAAATCAGTCACCCACACCTGCTCGTATAAGTAAGTAAATTCGATTTTCTAAAGTAATTTTGATGTGTGAATTTAGTTTTGTGCAGCAGATCAGTTATCTCCAGCATGCACTCGGTGAACCTGATGAATGTGCTATTTACTATGTTTACATCAGCCGTCAGCTCTCGGATGGCTCCAGAATTTAAGTGCAGTCTTTATAAAGTGGCGCACCAAGCAGGCGAGTGAAAGGAAGGGCCACCAATCATTTCTAACTAAACAGTCTACATAACCCCAGACCTGGATTCTGGGGTGCGCTCAGGAGCAGAGGCTGTTTCAGGCTTGTTTGGTAAATATTTCAGACACGCTTAAGCTTATCTTAGTCCATCAGATGGGTCAGAAACCAGGTGAGATCCTGTTTACTAAAAAAGCATCAAGCTTTTGGCTGGATTTCAAATGGAGGCTGAACCCTGTAGCTTTTATGCACTTTCTATAAATCTCTGTTTGTGTGTATGCATACTTCTGTGTGCCGATTGTCATTTTATCTATATATGCACATTTGATCCTAACTACATATGTGCACCATAAATACTTTATATAATGAGATTTCCTGCTGTGGGAAAATCCAGCGCTATTGGCCATATATTATTGATACTCCACAAGCAGAATCACAATGGCAAAGTGCAGACCTCCACCAAGGCCAATAGTCCACTTTCCAACGATACCTGAGATTGTAAACACAATGATGATGATGATGACGATTGGTTGTGCTTCCATCCATCCATTTCCTGCAACTTAGCTGGGCGCAACAGTCTAATGCTGCCATCCAACTAGTAAAAACAGTGCTTGGTCACTGTGGCACAGCCAAAATTATTGTATCCGTGTGCTGTCTGTGTCAACTTCGTGAAAATCGCAAATATGTCTGCTGCAACTCTGTCATCTACATTCACATTAAACTGAAATTTACACTGGCTATTTGCATTCAAAGTCCAGCCAGAACCTCAGAGAGTAAAATTGTAAATTCAGAAACTCCTCAATAAATGGTAATGTACTTGCAGTTTAATTGCAGAATGACATAGGCACCTGGCAACGTTTTTATATAGGAATATGACCAGAATACAACCAGTTGATTTTGGTCCCTTATTGGAAAGAGACTCATCACAGAGTTGTTGAGCTCATCAGCGCAGACTGCCCAAGGCTACAATGTGCAATGGCACTCTGTGTTTACAAGTTATGCAGATCTTCACCAGTGTGTCTGAAAGTGAGTGCCGTCAGTCCAAGTTGGACTGCATTTGCTTGGAGACAGGTTGCCTCCTATCAGGTGCCCTGTGCATTCACCTTGCAGTCGAAAGTGGTCACCCAAAGACTGAAGGTGCTGCAACATTAAACTCTGGGCAAACACAGATTTTTTTGCCCTCTAGTCTAAAGAAGGTTGCTGTCTTATCTCTGCTTTAGTGTGAGTGAGCCATAAGCGTAGATAATATAGACCTCAGTCATCCTAGCCAACGTGGCTGGGGAGACATTGAGGTGTTTCCAAGCTAGCAAAAAGATGAAATCTCTTCAGCATACCCAGGACATACACAGATGCCCAAACCAATCTCTCCTGGCTTTTTTCAGTGTGGAGTATTGGCTGCTCTGCTTTGCACCTCTTCTAAATGACTGAGCTCCTAATAGATAATGTGAGGAATAGTCTAGCATATTTGGGTAAAGATTGGAAAAAATTAGAGATTTTGGTAGAAACTTTAAATTTAGTTGCAAAGTCTAATATAGCAAGAATTAGACGTTAAATGGTGCTTTGAATTCTGCTTGATCAGTGCCTCATTTCAGGAAATCGAGCGCCTTTTAAAGTAAGATGCATAAATGCATCTCCAAACCTCCAGCGCTGAATAGCTGTACAGTGTTTAAAGTGCAGACACCAACATTTAATTTTCTTCTTTCCTTTAGCTACAAAAACAAAACCTCTGAAGTGAGCTGTTCTTCTTTTACAGCTCACTGAAAGTCAGCGGTTCTCTTTACCATACCTTTAAAGGGGACTTTTGACACTTACCTGTGTCCTGTGTTTTCTCTTGGAAGTCAGCATAGAGTTCCAGTCAGGTAGTTTGTGCTATTTGTAGACTTCTTGGAGAGTAGCCCTCTTACGGTGTAGCGGAGTTGCTTAAACTAGCATTCTTCTCTCTTTTTTCCCTCTGCTGCGTTCATTTAACCATTATAACTCAGTCTTTCAGAAGCAGTGCACATTTGGATCCACTCACCAGCAGCCAAACAAGAACTACAACTGACTGTTATGTCTCATTAGTGCCTTATTTCATAATCGGCATATATATTGGCCAAGTGGCTGTTGTTATATTTATCCATAGTCAGTCTTCGTTATTTTAATCTGATGGAACGTAGAAGCATGTTACTGAAGAACTGACTGATTAAAGTTTCCTCTCTCATAATGTGATGTAATTTTGTGGACATGAAGTGTAAACAGGGGTTCCTGGAGTATAAACATGCTTCTCTGAATATCTGGAAAGCAGTCTGGACTGGACTGAGCTGTGCTTGGCTGTGGACTTTTCAGTGGGTGCAGCTGAGATTGGCTCCGCTGACCTAGGTCGTTTTAGGCTGCTCGGGTTTTTATGTTAGATTTGCTCCACTGTTAACACGGTTATTTTCAGAGGTATCAACAAGAGTATTTTGCTTGGTTTGTGTTTTTTTTAACTTGACTAGGTAGCTCTTCTGGCCTCTTTGTCACTCATCCTGTTACATTGGCTTTTCTGAGTGCGTGCTTTGACAGGACCTGTGAAGTGTAGTAGAATGTCTGCATTTCTCTGGATGACTGTCTTTTGTTGCTTTAGCAACTTTGATAGGCCAATTAATTACACATTTAAACTGAAACAAATTCACAGTTTGTGAAATTATAAACCATGCACGCTGGTATGTGTTGGGACACGCATCTACCCCAGACCAAATAGTTTCAGTGCTGGATGAGTGTGTGTGAGACTAGGTGAATGAGCCAGTGTATGTATTGCACATGCATTTGTATTGGAATTATTAACTCAAATTATGCATCTGCCATTGTAGGAAAAGAATATGCGAGGCGTGTGTTCGGTACGTTCTGTTTCAAGCATTTTTCTAGATCTTTCAATTAATTACAGCTGGCTCATCTGGTTGAGCAGATTAACCCTCGTCTGTCTCATGAGTGACACACCACTGAGCTACTGGCTTGATGGTGCAAATATGTATGAGGCGTGAGTAAAACGAAGCCTGGTTGTGTGATTTTAATTTACCAAAAGCATAGATAGTCTTAATTATGTGTTTGGAAAATGGGTCAGCGTAAAGTAGTTTTATTCTTTCATGCTGTGAAAGAATATCTTGGTTTATAGAACACTTGTAGACTCTTTATAGTTTTCATATCAAATAGCTAGGTGTGTTTTCCTCTATGTACATTTATGTACAAGTACTCCCCTGTCTGCCCTTTTGTGTGCATGTACGTGCTTGTGTATGGATGATCACATGTGTGCTATTGAGACGCCTTCCTCTGGTATCCTGGTGGGAAGCTGAACAGCTGGGCGTTAAGCAGCTTTCACTCTCACAGAATCCCAGGACATCCCAGTCATAGTCCTACCTACCCCCCATCCAACGCTTCTGTCCCAGACCCCATCAGATTGCCTTCCCTGTTCCATATAAAGACATACCAAATGTCTGTACAACTACAGGACATACAGACCACAAGCTTATCCACAGATAAAGCGTGTGTTAACAATAGCCCAGAATTAACTACTGAAGGCTGTGATGATCTAATAATGTGTGCAAAGAAAGCAGGGACAACTGCAGGGGGTTTCGAGTTCTCTGCTGTAACTTGCATATCACAAAATGAACAGAGTCTTTGTCATCATGACTACATTTCTTACTCTGCCCCTGTTTTGTCTGTATTTTTCTTTCTCTCTCTCAGACACACACACACAACCAAACCTCTGGATAAATGTGGTCACATTTGCGTATTGGCACTGTGCCATCTGTCACACACAGACTGAGGGATCCAGCCCTCATCCCAACAACCAAATATAGTCAACTAGAGCAGCAGAGCACGCTGGGACTGATCCCCTCTGTATCACAACCAACCTGGGTCACACACACTCACAATACTCAGGACAATAAAATAGGATTGTTACCTTTGTTAGCTGAGGAGCAAAAATGTGCCTGGAAATCTGGCACACAAACTGATGCAGATCTCAGTTTGAAAGTATAACCTCCTCACACATACAGCCTTGGGTTACTGTAGAAAAGTGCTTAAGTGAATTATTTTGTTTTTGTCTGTTTTTGCTTGTATTTCAGAGTGTTGTCCGCTGCCTGTGGCACCCAAAACTTAACCAGATAATGGTGGGAACTGGAAACGGGCTGGTTAAGGTGTATTATGACCCCGTTAAAAGTCACAGGTACGTTCGGTTTAGACCTTTTACAGATAAATCTCTCACTTTTCCCTTATCTGAAGTATGTTGTGAAATTCTCAGATGAGACTATAAGTTAAGTATAAAATAAAATAAACAAATAAATAAAATTCTGATATTTCTAACTATGAATCTGGAGCGCACAGGATCATAAACTTATTCTATGAAATATTTTTAAATAGCACCATTTATAACTCTTTCCAGGGGGGCTAAGCTGTGCGTAGTGAAGAGTAAGCGCAAAGAGAAACACGCAGAGGCTCTTACACAAGACTACATCATCACACGTAAGTTTCTCTACACGCAAGTGTAGAAAACACATTTTCCAAATAAAAATGTGTGTGTTATTAATTTCCTGATCCCTCACCATCTATCCATGTTCTTCTGCTTATCCAATTCTGGGTCACAGTTGGGCTGGAGTCTATCCCATCCTGGGTACACCTTGGATGGGCTTGTCCCAGTGCTTGTTCACTCACCTTTTAATGCAAATCATAAATGTTCATCGGCCACTTCATTAAGTACTGAGTTGAATTCTTCGTGACACATATTCATCAAGGTGTTGGAAGCATTCCTCAGACATTTTGGTCCATATTGACATGACAGCATCACACAGTTGCTGCAGATTTATCGGCTGCACGTGGATGATGTGAATCTCCCGTTGCATCGCATTCTAAAGGTGCTCTGTTGAATTGAGATATGAAGACTGTGGAGGCCATTTGAGTGCAGTGAACTCAGATGTTCAAGAAACAATCTGAGTTGATTTGAGGTTTGTGACATGGTGTGTTATCCAGCTGGAAGCAGCCAGCAGATGATGGGTACACTGTGGTCATAAAAGGATCGACATAGTCAGCAAAAATACTGAGGTAGGGTGTTGCATTTAAACGATGCACAATCGTGACTAAGGGACCTAAAATTTCCCAAGGTAATATCCCCCTTACCATTATACCACCACCAGCCTGAACCTCTGATACCAGGCAGGATGGATCCATGCTTTCTTGTTGGTTAAATCAAATTCTAAGTCGGCTATCTGAATTTCAGAGCATAAATTATAACTCATCAGACCAGCAAGATTTCTCCAATACTCTGTTGTCTAATTGTGATGAGCCTTTGTGCACTGTGGCCCCGGTTTCCAAGCTGGCAGAGCTCACACTGTGGTCTTGTACTGCTTCAAGGTTTGATTGTGTGTTCAGGGATGCTCTTCTGTATACCTCGGTTGTAAGAAGTGCTTATTGGGGTTATTGTTTCCTTCCTATCTGCTTGAAGTGGTCTGGCCAGTCTCCTTCCACCTCTGACATCAACAAGGCATTTTCACCCAGAGAACTGGAGCTCACTCAATTTTTTTTCTTTTTTCAGACCATTATCTGTAAACCCTAGAAATGGTAGTGTGAAAAATTATAGTAGATCAGTAGTTTCTGAAATACTCAGCTGATTAGATATTTACGTTAATGAGCAGTTGAGGAGATGTAAGTAGCGAAGTGGCCGGTGAGTTTTTACCTCTTCTATCATGTCAACCTGGAGTCACAGACTATCTGCTAATCTGCTTCATACAGTAAGGCAGTGGGATTTAAACAGAACAAAAGAAGTATCACCAAAACAATGCTAACCATCTTCCAAATGTGACGTGACAAGCAGAGCATGTTTCTTTTCAGACAGAGAGAACTAAAATGCCAGTCCTGGTTTACATCCTACATCCGCTCTGGCTTCTCTTTCTGTCTCTCTCTCAGACACACACGCACACACAAATATTCAGACACGCTTTATCTCATGACGGGTGGAGGCTTTGTGAGGAATTAGTGAGTGTTCAGGGTGTTCATTAGCAGATGGAGTTGGGTGTGGAGTATTGAATATAAAGCCGGAGGGGCACTGTGCCCACGCGATGGCCATGTGGTCTTCTGTTATGCAGGATCACGCTAGGGACAACCTCCTCTCCCACCCCCGCTGGCGTGATCCGCTGCTGGTCTAAACACACACACAAACACTACCTGTCATGCTGTCATATCACCAACACACGAGGTTGTCATCTGTTGGGTGCGTGCCTCTCACTCCTGTGGCCCCAGACTGAAGTCATAGACCTAGAGGACCGTGACAGCTGCCGACTCGGCGTCGCTGATTGGCTTCTAGGACCCCATTCAAATGCCATTTATTGTTTGGGCTACCTTTTCAAATGCATCATGTGATTTCATTGCCATGTCAACAGGGTGTGAAGTAGACAGGCATTTGACTGCCAAAAGTGGTGAGTGACGCACTTGATGCCCTGGCATTGGAAAATTAGAAGGCACAGGAAGCAAGTGATGGCCCATTGAGAAAAGCGAGGGAATCTGTTAACAGTAACCTTTTTGCTTAATGTAGCATGGCGCAGAAGAATTAACACTGACGGGACTCCCGAATGGAAAATCACTTCATCTAACTCTTTACTAGAGTGTCACCTTGTAGCCCCTGAGGATAAGAGCAAAGCATACACACTTTCTAACACAAACTGACTTGTTCACACACACACACACACACACACACACACACACACACACACACACACACACACACACACACACACGCACAGTGTATCACACACCTTTGAGGGCACCAGTTCACTCATGCACTCATGAGTTTAAGTACTCGAGCCCCTTGTTGTGATGGTGTGCACAAAGGTGTGAAAAGCAGTAGAGTGATTGTCTGAATTGAAACTTGTATTGAATATGCTGGTGTGCATTACAGCAGAAGAAGAACACAATAGGTGGGACGCTGCTGGGGGTCACCTGGGGCCTTGTTTATGAAATATAAGTGGTCAAAATTCTTGAGGGTCGTCCTTGTAGATAATGTTCAATTTCAGAAGGAAGTGCACCAAACCAAACCAAACAAACAATTACAGCAATAATTTAATTTAAAAACCTGAGTACGTTTTGGAATAGGAGGTTGTTTTACTGCACAATGCAGTCATCTAGCTCATTGCTTGAGATTTGTGAAGCCTCTGTATGGACTTGTACATAACTAATGATGTCAGACATTTGTATTTAGCTCAAAAATCAAGCGTGTAAGTCAGTAAAGTTGAACATGTGGTCACCATCTGTGCACCTGGTGTCCTTCAGAGCACAGTCCATGTGTTCACCAAACCCCCCCACAAATCTATCCAAAAATGTATTTAAATGCAGCTAGTGACATATTTGCAGTATGTGTTCTCCAGATCTGTGAAGATATTTGACAAACTCTGGTGATTATTAATTATTAGTTAATATAGGCGACATGAAAAATCTGTATATTCAACATTACTTTTGAAGAGCCTGATGCATCCTGGCTCAGAGAACAGCTGATATGCTGGTTTGGTGATAAAATAGATTTTAGATCTAAGGAAATCATTTGTGTACAAGTGCCTGTTTTTGCAAGTATTTTGTGTATCTTATGCCAACAGTGCAGTAGGAGAAATGTGTTCATTTTCTTTCTGTTTCTATTTCTGTCTGTTCTTTTTAAGGACAATTTGCTCGGTGCCTTGACTGCTTATTTGTGTGGCAGCGTTGTGTTGGTCTTAGTTACCTAAGCAACTGATTGTCCTTGTTTACTCTGTGCGTCTCCAGCTCATGCCTTACCCATGTTCAGAGAGGCCCGACAGCGCAGTACACGCAAACAGCTGGAGAAGGACAGACTTGATCCAAAGAAATCCCACAAACCAGAGCCTCCGGTGTCTGGACCAGGTAACATGCTCTTTTCTTCTTCTTTTTTTCTTTTTTCTTTTTTTTTTGTTGTTGTCTGTTTTTAAAATTAGTAATGCAAAAACCAAAAAGTTAAGTGAACAAGAAGAAAATGAAAGGACCGAAGGTGACATGAAAAGTGATGTGAAACAAGTGAAACAAGATTAGATTAATCAGGTTTGGCTGCAATTCAGCGACTGTTTTTGTTTTGGATCTGAGTCATGTTCGTAACTGGACACCTACAAGATTCGGTGTAAGGCAGATGTGCAAACCCGTAATTGTTGATATGCTCGGTATTATGCAATCCAGCTGATGTCAAGCTGTAACAGTCTCTCAGAGATTTACTCTTGCCTCATATTTTTTAAAGACGCCTTTTAACACACTTCTACAAAATACTACACCTAAAAATAATAATAGGTACACGTTTGAGCCGTGTTTCAATATGGCAAAGGGCCAGGCAGTGTTTCCTGTATCACAGTATCCAGCTGGCTCACCGTCTCTTCACTACCACTGTTTTTTCACTTAATCCATCAGCACAATGTACTTGCAACAATGTAATGGTTCCACAGTGGGGAGTTCAAAAGATATGTTTTAGCCATTTGGAAGTTAAGGCCAATCACAACAGGTCTACCTTACGCTGCACATGAGGCCAATCAAATGTTTTGGATTCAAGGAAATAATTGTTTTTCAATATATACCAAATAGTATATAAGTCGTTTAACTCTTATAGAGGCTTATAAATAGTAAACACAAACTAAGCTTAAAGACAACATATGTATATGTATATATATATATATATATATTTATACATGCAGTAGTGGCATTTTTGATATATATATATATATATATATATATATATGTATATATGTGTATATATAGCATTTATATATATATATATATATATATATATATATATATATATATATATATATATACATACATATATATATATATATATATATATATATATATATATATATATATATATATATATGTATATATATATGTATATATATATATATATATATATATATATATATATATATATATATATATATATATATATATATATATATATATATATATATATATATATATATATATATATATATATATATATATATATATATATATATATATATATATATATATATATATATATATATATATATATATATATATATATATATATATATATATATATATATATATATATATATATATATATATATATATATGTATATATATATATATATATATATATATATATATATATATATATATATATATATATATATGTATATATATATATATATATGTATATATATATATATATATATGTATATATATATATATGTATATATATATGTATATATATATATATGTGTATATATATATATATATGTATATATATATATATATATATATATATATATATATATATATATATATATATATGTATATATATATATATATATATATATATATATATATATATATATATATATATATATATATGTATATATATATATATATATATATATATATATATATATATATATATATATATATATATATATATATATATATATATATATATATATATATATATATATATATATATATATATATATATATATATATATATATATATATATATGTATATATATATATATATATATATATATATATATATACATATTATATAATATATATGTATATATATGTGTGTAAACAAATAAAAGGTCCCGGGTTTTTAGATTACAGTGCATGTGTGTGTAACTTTATATTATATATATGTGTTTTTTTGTGAAAAATGACTTTGGATAACTGCAAGGTAACATTTGGTGGTTGGCCGGATGCTTACAAGCGATGGAAAGAGGTGCCTCTCAAACCCCAAACAAACCTACGGTCCAGCTTCAGCAGGAAATCCCTACATGTTTTAAGTATGCGTGCATGTGTGTGTATCATATCCTTGATCTTTTAAGATGTCCTCTCTGGAAAGCAGGAAGTTTTTTCCCCCCAAAAGTTCCATTAAGTGCAGTCAAATCCAGCCAACTGCATACGGATGCTGCAGCAAAGAGCCGAGCCTGTATGTGCTGCTTTGTGGAGGGACTAAAAATTAAATATGTGACAACCTGATAATTGAAGAAAGCGTAATGTTCCCATTATGTTTTAAAGTAGTAAGAGAGTCACATCTATATTTTTAAACAGCCAACTGGAACATCGTCTCTCTTAAAGCCTCACATCACAAACTAGATTTTCTTAAACCTTAAAACAAAGCTAAGTGGAGGTTTGGAAGTCTAGTTTCCTCCCAGATCACATGAATTGAAGTATCGAGAAAGGTTACGCTTTTTTTCCCACTGATGCCAAAAATTGATTACTTAACCCACAAATTTCATCACTTTCCAACATCTCATATTGTACTATAGATTAATATGTAGTACATCAATATGAGTAAATAAATCTCACATGTCTGGGATGTCCCTGTGACGCAGTCACCAAAGTCGAAAAATATAAAATCCCGGTTTTCAGAACTTCAGCTCATTAGCTAGTTAAGAGGTCTAATATCCACTGGTGACAAAAGGACACTCATCATAGCCTTACATCTGCCGTTTGCCCATTATGATGATGTCAGCTCATGTTGCTGTCTATTAAGGTGGGGTTAAGTGAATGAGGCCCCAGTAACACGGGCCTAGAGACCGGTCCGCAACCATCCGGGAACGATCGGCAGCAACCTCTTTGTGAACGTTTTGGTTGAGGTGGATAGCTGCGTTTGCACGGACATGCTGACTTGTCCACAAAAACTCACTGGCAGTAACAGAGTGCAAGGTTGATTTACTGCCAACTATTCAAAGTAACACTTTACTGATGTTTAGGATTCGCTAAACTCTTAGAAGATGCACAGCTTCATTAATTTACACGTAGTTTTGCATGTCTATGAGTCTCAGCTGGATCTAATCCACTAACTGTGTGCACTGGCAGGCCGAGGAGGCAGAGTCGCAGCTCACGGCGGCACGTTGTCATCATTCATTGTGAAGAACATCGCTTTAGATAAAACGGACGACAGTAACCCGCGAGAGGCCATCCTGCGTCATGCCAAGGAAGCATCAGAGAACCCTTATTGGATTGCTCCAGCATACACACAGTAAGAGAAAAGTGCATGAATAATTCACACACTGTGTCCATGTGACGGTTTCTGTCCTCCTCACCCACTCACCCACCCTCTCTCATTATCAGACAGTGTAAGATGAGTGTGTCTGCTTTTTGGTACTGTGAGGTGTCACACAGGTAGGTTTCTTCTTACCGGTGTGACACATGAATGTTTAAAAAGCTGTACTGTTTCACACACTCGAAACTGCAGAGCAGAGAGCAACAGACAGTTTTAGATCACTATCAGGATCCGACAACTATGTAAGCGTGGAACAAATCTGAGCCAAATCAAACAGTCTGTCTTTCAGACTGCAGGCAAACAAGCTCGAGTTAAATTTAGTATCCTAGTGATACACAGTGTAGTAGGTAAATCAGATGAAGTACGTTAGCCTGGCTGCTCACACAGTGGGCTACTTTTCACCATTACAGCTCTCTGTGGGTTTAAAGATTCAGTTAATACTTAGAGGTGGTGCAGGCAGCTATAGATTTATAAGTTTTTGTTACAGTTATGCATGTTTATTTGAAAGGTACAAAAACAAGCACGCAGGCTGAAGAGCTTTTGGATTAAAATACACAACAGCAAAGAAAAAAAATGACTCAATAGTATGCACACACCATAGGTCAGTGAAACTTAAAATGTTCTTGTTTTTGAAAGTAAAGCACATTGTTTAAAATAAAATGGGAATAATCAGAAATCTGACAGCATTTAATGGAATTATGTCTCATAAATCTGATATTTGTTTTAGGAGAAAATCTACCTGGTCCCAACGTCACCAGACATTCATGTGTATTTTTTAAATCTGATGATCACCTTCAAAGAAACTTTTATTTTCATTCTTGTCAGAGTGTTTTTTGGTCTAAGAATTTAAAATTATTCTCTGAGGTAAACTGCAAAAAAACCCCCAACTGCATGTATTTATCTTCACACACCTGCGTAGTCTGGATGCTACTTAATAAAGCTGCCGTGTTGGCCGCGATAAACTTGTCTTGTTGCTCAGTGGTGCACAACAACATGCCAGTGTCTTTTTTTTATGGCGGTCTGTGAAGATAGTTGTACACTTTGTGCATAAATGTTTCAGTTTTTTGGACATTTTTTTGCACGGCTTTACCTTTATTTCTTAGAACACAGAATAAATTTTACTAAAAAGTCACAAAGGCTGACGTTCAAGGTACTCAACGAGCCAAAGTCGTCACAGGAGTTTTTTTTGTTTTTTTTAAAATCACGTGCGCTGACACGATCAGTTAGTCATTTATCATAATCATAAACTTGCAGAGACTCTGGCCAACAGATCACAGGAGTGACGGTTGCTAAATAGACTCTGCTTTAGAAGTCATTCAAAACATTTCAGGTTAGTTTAATGTTTTAGTGTTGTGAAACTTTTCATCGGGAAAGTTTCAGTCTACAGCGTAAATTTCAGTAAGCCTCGTTTATTCTATATAGAATAAAACTTTACTCCAGTGCACTAAAAATGTAACTTTCTCCATTACTTCTCATTTGCTCTGCTGATTTTCTTTGTTCGTACGTTTCATTGTTTTGCTCTGAAGACATTTAAAGAAGCAGTTAAATCATTTCTCTTTGTTAATCCTTTTAGGACCCAGCCAGAGCCCATGTTTGCAGAGGAATCAGAGGATGAGGAGCCCGACCAAGAGCCAGAATGGAAGAAACGCAAAATCTGAGAGACTTCAGTGTCAGTTCATTTTATACAAGACAGCTGACAGGGTGGGCAATTAGTCGCAAGACAGAATTATTGTTGAGAACTCAGCAAAGGAGCATCAATTATGTTCCTAAATTGTACAGTATCTGCCCCCCTGACAACGCTGTGAAGCCTTTATGTGTATTTATGTGCACTCTTCTGTGTCAAGGGGAAACCCATAAATCAGAAAGGATTTTATCATAAATATCATTTTCTTTAGGCTTATGTTCCTCTTACTGCAATTCATAAACAGTGGAAAAACTTGGCTTTTTACGTCTGTTTAGATTGTATGTACTTTATTTTCATCGCTCCCATTGTCCTCTCACCCCACATCTCCAGCGTTTGCTAATGCCTCGTAAATCGGCTCCAGATTTTGCGGTCTAGAGCTGTTTGTCATTACGAAGAACAGTTTGCCACTTTGTACAAAGTAAATTACTAAGAAGTACAAAAAAAATCCATCCAAATTTACTTTGAGATGTTTTAAAGGCTTTAACGTTTCTAAAGATGTACTTTCTTGGTGGGTTGCGATATACAAAACTTTATCCAATCATCTGTTTATTTTAATTTTTTTTTTTTTTTTTTTACACCCTCAATCCCACCTATCACCTTAATACAAGACTTGCATCCAAATGTCACATTGTATATTTTATCCAAAGTGAAATGGTTTTAAGAGCTGATTAAAGGGAGATCTTTGCCAGATACCTTTTCTGTGCGGCTGTGGGTGTAAAATACACAGCACACAGTCTTATGCTTTAAAAACAAAAAAAAATCCCAAACCTGTTTTCACTGGCTTCTTACAAAACAAAATTGCAAGTACAACAATTTTTATCATGTAAACCATCGTTATGTTGAAAGGGTAAATTTCAGCAGTATCCAACCACATGTTAAACGCAGTATATGGAAGTTTACTCGGTATGCATCCCACGTTCACATTTCATTTCCAGCGCTGAGCTGAGAGTGTTTCTCAAACAGCTGTTCTCAAGGTGAACGATGAACTTCTACAGTTGGATTCCTTAATTTCATTGTGTTTCATGGAGGTCCTGTTTCCCTGTGCATTCATACCTTTTTCTTTTCTTTAGCAATCCTTTGATTGACCTGGGTAGTGTCTAAAATCCTTCAACTGACAGAGAAAAACCACAACATACAGAGTTAATGAAAGCCATGTTTGTGTTCTGTGTACTGTGCATCTCTCTGGAATGCATTGCCTGCCTACAACGCACTGGCTTTCCAATGCATCTAGTTTGTAACAAGATTAGCCTGCATAATGACAAACAGGAGCCCTGCAATAGGCTCGCGACCTGTCCACGGTGCAACCTATGTCAGCTGGGATAGACTCCAGCCCCAACCCCTAAGACCCTGAATTGGACAATAAAATGAATGAGTGAATGTCAAAAATGTACATTTTTTTCCTCAGTAGCGTTGTAATTTCTTGTCAACTAATACTACACCTTTTTTATCCATATCTGGCTTTTGGTTCATCTTTTTACCGAGTGGCTTAGAAAGGGCTATAAATGTAGAGCAATGTGTCCTAACTAAAATTATAAGAAGACAAATAAAATGTCTCTGTGTGTCCTGGCAAGCATCCTATGGTCATGAAATTAAACTGAAGACAAAGACATACCAGAAGAAGAAATATGGATGGACTGAAACAGTGAGTGATGTATTTAAAAGCATCTAGAGAGGATACTGGCTTCGTGGGGAGAGGCTGACGTCAAGCTCTTCAATAGCACAGTCCTCAGCCAGCAGCGGGAGGTGGGGAGTGATGGCAGTTTGATTCAAGTGGGACGGTTGATCACTCCGTCACTGTGTGAAAAAGCGCCTGGCACGTGAAAAGGAGAAGCTCTGTGTGAGCCTAAAGGTAAAACCTTTTATAGGCCTATAAAAGACTAAGCTCGCTCTCAAATTCAAACATTTTTTTTAATTACAGTACCATTAGTGAATGTCTGGGGGGATGAATCTCTATTTATATTCCTGATCAATTCAAATATTTCACAGACCTTGTTTTCATTGGAGCATCTTTAAGCAATGAGACTGAAGACGACCTCTTTTCTGCACTTAAAGGTAAAGAGGTGACCTTCAGGTTTGTTAAACAGCAACTAACCAGTTGTCCATTTAGGTTCACGTTAACCAGGCCAAGCAAAGGGATTAGAAGGTGCCATCAGCTGTACATTGTGTGCACACCTTGCGTCTGTGTCATGACTCACTATCTGTACCTCTGCCACCTTCTCGTCGGCATTTACATATCTTCTCTGCACAGTGGAAACAGACTCGAGCAACTTGATATACAGTCGGTGGCGCTTTACTGCTGGCTTTTGTTTACAGTACGACCCCCGGGCTCCCGTTCAAGAATTCAGAACAGAAGGGGGATGCCACACTGCGGAGGCCATCTCTCAAACCATCCTCGCATTTCCCCCCATTTAACCCAAATTTTTCACCCTCAATTTTGCTTGATGCCTGTGTAAACATTACCCTGCAAATTAGAACCATCTGGCACCGGTGGATCATTGTCGTACATGGCACAATACCAGGAGACGTTTTCATTTAATAGAAACAAGTTTAATTCTGTAAAAAGTTATAAAATGAATATTGTACAAAAATAAAGTTTGCCCAGAGCTTTGGTTCTGTAACACACAACAAGTGAGACGACATGACAGTTTTTTTGTTTTGTTTTTTTTCTTTTCCACAGAGGTGATAGCGGAGTGATGACAAATGTAGTCCTTTTCTTCTAAAATTAACACTGAGGATTCCTTCGCATCTTTACACTTTTGCATCAAAACCAGGGTACTAATCACCGATGAGACGAGTGGCCGCAGTTCACACTCTTTAATGTATGGTGTGGAAGAGTAGCGAGGCGCTCTGGAGGCTTCTGGGAAGCCTCCACATTCCCATCTGGGAAGGCTTATGCACGAATCAGTTGTTAAAGGGGAAGATGATCCAACTGATGAGGTATGCTGTGATAAAAGCTAGACTTTTTTCCCTCTCTGTGTAGTATTTGGCCTAAATTCAGCTTGATGCATTGGATTTGTTCTGTGTGGGGGGATTACACAGTAAAGCTGGCCTGCTTGCTGATGGGTGGGCACAGATACCTTGGTCCCTAATCCGTGTTAACATCAAGACCTACTCGAGGGCTCTCTTTGTTCCACTTAAAGCTACCCCCTTAACAGGGCACACAAACGCGCTTTTTAAAGAGTCTCCTTTCCTTAATGTATATTTCTTCCTAAACTTTGGGGACAAGTGGCTGGATGGGTTATTACACCTAAAAAGCCCACTGAGCCGACCAATCATTTGCTCAGTAATTCCAAAACATACTCCTTTGTTGAGTCCTTTGAGATATTCATATCAGTTGTGTGATGACATCCACTACAGCAGCTAGATCTTCCTTAAACTGCCTTTGCCGGTGGGGATATTTGGTTAAGACTCATGTTAGAGGATCACTTTCAAATCCCCTTTGAGGACAAAAAAAAAAGAAAAAAAGACCTGTCTGTCACAGCTCAGACAGAAACACGGCCAGCCCCGTGAACTTTAAAGCCTACTGGGACGGTTATCGCTGCAAAGCCTTTTGCTCAGATTTGGTGCGAGGCCAGGGCGAGGTTTCAGGTAACGCGCGCTGACAGGCAGAAATAGCAGCTTCTGTACTGTGTGACTCAAAGGATGGATCGTCAAAGGCACCTGCAGATCCTCGCGAGACCACACCACTCTCGTGTCGGCTGCAGATTGAAATTAAAAGTCGTTATGGCTTATGGCTGGAGTGACGCCGAGTCTGTCCTGGATTGTTGATTTAAAAAAAAAACAAAAAACACACACACACACACTTTATAAACAAACAGCAGCAAAGAATTATTTGCTTCCGCGTAAACATAGAGTGTTCTTAAAGGATGCTTTGAATGGGAGGCTGTACCCGGGTGACGTTTTCTCCCTGTCTTAGTGTGGTCACATTAGCGATAACGAGGTGAACTACTCAAAATGCAACAGTAGATCAGCTCTATTTAAAAAAAAGGAAAAAAAGAAATCTATTGGTCCCCTCCTCTGCTTCTCTATCTTTCCTTAACGGCTAATGATGATCATTTGGATCTGCTTGTGAAAGCCTGGAATCTAAGTGACATAAATAAGCATTACTGGGATCGTGGGAGTGTTTTAACAGGTCTGAGTCAGCTTGCATGGTTTTACTTGAGAAAATGCTCTACTTTGGCATTATCCAGGACAAACAAAGCTTTAAATAAATAAAAAAAGACATTTTTTCATAAAATGGATTGAAATAAATAACAATAAGTTAATTCCATCTTAATAAATATACCTCTGACACACGTATATACTATATGTATGCATATATATATATATATTTATATATATATATAGGTTGGGTTTTATGTAGATGTGTTGCACAAAAAAAAGAAGAAAAAAAGTCTTTGCTTAACTCCGATGGGTTCCTTGGCTCTGAATGTAAATGCCAACATCCAGGCTGGAAGTGTTTCGATTGCAACTGAAGCTCGTCAAATCTCTGGATTCATCTACAGTCTAAAGAGCCAGCTGTGGAAAAAACAAAAGAACTGATGTTTCTTCTACTCTCACCCTTTTTAGACAGCACAGTTGGCAAATCTGAAAGTGTAACAGTATTTAATCTTCTGCAAACTGGTGCACACCTGATACATTTTGTTTTGCACGTGTCTGAACAGTCGAGTATCGGATAAACGCACAGTTTCCTTTCAAGCGGCTGTTCCAGTGTCTTTCAGGCGGTCTCAGTACACCTACCTGCTCCTCCTTTGACGACTACTGACAAAAACAACAACAACAAAAATGAGACAAACACTCCCAATTTGACCTTGAGTACACATGTCCCTCTCCAGCACGAGCTTGTAAAGGATATCCTTAGTCTCCTACATGCCGCCCATGTGACTTCTTTAAACACACCCACACTTCCGGGCAGAATGCTTCTTCAGCGTGTGATACACCACATTGTCGTCCAAAAAAGACAGGTCGTCGTCAAACGCGATTGGCCGGCAGCAGGTGCGAGAGGGTGTATCCTTGTCCAGCTTTTTGTTGTGCGTGAGGTTGTTCAGGATCTTGTCGTAGTTGGTCTCTGCCTCAATACAGGGGCCGCTACAGTACCGGAAGATCAGCTCCTCTTTAGTCTGGTAGCCCAGCCCCAAATCCGTCACATTGAGGTGGACTTCCTTTAGCAAGCACCCCCGCGTCTGCACAGATATACTCTCCTTCTCCTTCCCTTTCTCACCTCGTCCTCTTTTGCCATTTCTACTCCCCCCTCGGCCCCTATTCCGCCTCCTGTCGCTGTGTCCTCTCCCCTCCTCTCTCGCGCCTCTTGTGTTTGCCGCTCCTCTCTTTCTCTGCTCCTTCTTTCCCCTGGATCCGCCGCTGGTTTCCGAAGATCTCCGGAGTCTGCCAATGGTAGCCTCGATAAAATCCATTACGTCATCAAACTGATCTGGATAGGGACCTCCAATGTCATCTGGAAGGTACAGAAGGGAGAGATCTGCTTATAAAGCTGCTTTTAAAATGCTCATATCCAGGCTCCCGCTGACACTAAACAGTTTTCTGACATGTCAGCTCTACGATCATCAACTATATTGTAATTAATAATTTACTGTTTTGAAAGACTGCATGAGCAGATAAGATAAAATTTGATAGATCGTTGTGGGAATAGGAACACATCAACCACAGTGATAGTACATGACATTTAAAACATTGCACAACTAACAAAAGGACACACACACACACACACACACACACATGCGCACATTTACTGTAAGTAAGACATTATCTTACTTACAATCTCATCATTTTAGAATGAGACAGTCCAATCCAAACTTCGCCTGCTGGCACCTCCAAAAAGGTGCTTGCCAAGAAACTGTACAGGCATTAGCCCTAAATAGTAATAGTCATATGAAAATAGTATCTCTAATGTCATCTAACTATGTGCAGGAAGCACAATATTCGAATTTTCAGATGTGAAAAAATAAAACAAAATCAGTTCAACAAACTATCCGAATGTAGGCTGTTTTTTTCAGACAATGCACAGAAATACAGGCAAATGTGCTGCTCAGACCCTCAAGAAGAAGTCTTGAGTGGAGGAATGCAGAGCAGTCCAGTCCAGAGCAGTTCAGACGTAGGTTTACAGGTGCCCTGTTTTAACCTCTTCCATGATGGCTGCTGTGTGATGAGTTGGAGGCTGAAGGTCAGAGGTTGTTGTCAATTTCATTTCAGGTTTTTTTTCAGTCAGAGATGGGAGGAAAAAAATATAGGCATGCAAGAGCAGACTTGACCTCGGATAAATAATGCGGTTACCCCGCTGCCATGCAACCCTGAGTCGTTAAAGGTTAACTCTACAGCTTAAGTTAATCCAGCAGGCTTTCACACAGGAACCGACTGTATTGATACAGTAGGCACAGGCCAATTACACCACCTAGAGAGATGCATTTAAATCTCGGACGGATGTAATTTTAGAACGCCTAGACTTCAAAAGCCGAATAAGAGGAAATCATATGCTTTGACTCATTCAGATGAGGCAGATTGCAGTCTGCTCAAAACTGAAAACATGCACCAGCACAGCTCTCTGCCATCTGCTGCGAGGAGTGATGAGGACTGACTGAAAGGCTTGGATGCTCCAGTGTTACATGTTGATTCTATTACAGAGTAACGTCTCTCCTAGTTGAGCGCCTGCAGCTCCAGAAACAGTGAAGTGTGCATAAAGATAATGAAGACATATTGCTCTCAAATGAAGAGCTCAAGTCTGCGTGGGTGTGTCACCAAGAGGTCAGGCCGGCGGCGTGTGATGTCTGGCAGGTAGTGTGGTGTGTAACAGCCTTTAAACTGCAGTATCTCCTATCGCTCCTCTTTTACCTATTTGTCTGGCAGAGCGCAGGCCATCTGATCTGCCTGAGCTTCAGAGCCTGTTGAGCCACAAATCTAATATATCAGGTGAGCTAGGGCCAATCTGCTTAGACACACCTACCCTTTGATTTAGACAAACCCCACCATCTCAGATGACAGGCAGGGTGGCTACAGTTTACACCTGCTAATCGACTAGACTAGCAACAACAAATGGGGGGATTCGCTGTGCCAACCTTGCCGGAGTTTTACAGAGTTAACAGTTAAGAAGTTTGCTTTTTAAAACTCACTGAACACAACAATAAGATCAGATCTAACCGCTGATTTCCTGGTGTCTGCAGCTTCGAGAACTTAAATGAAAAAGAAACAAGCTTTTTATCTTTACAAACCAAAAAGACCCATTCCCTCTTTGGATCTCCATGGTTGCTTACAGTATCTGAGCATAGTTAATGTACTTGGGTTACACAGCAGATCAGTGATGTAACCCCGGCCCAAACAAAATATGAGGTGGCAGGACAAACACTTGTCCGAATGTTCCATTCCTTATCTAGTTCTTGGCCGTGTTTCACGTCTGCGTGAAGATGTTACAGTGTCACGTTGATCCAAACAAAATAAATTCCTGCCCACTGTCGCTGTTAAAATGAGCATAAACACAGAACTCTCAGTCGGTGCTTCAAACTTTCCGGTGTTGTCTGTCGAAAATCCTCGTGACCTGGTACGTGGTGGTTCTCTAAACCACGCCATAATTTCTGAGCTTTGGCAGATGGGTAAAGGTTGCGGGTCTCTAAACCGCAGAGAGGCAGAGGTGAATATAAACAAAGGGAGAAGGGGGTAATGTTGAGAATGACCCCATGTTTGGGATTGGAGCTGTTCACACTCTTATTCTTCCTGCTGGATTGTTTTGACATCCGTATGATGCAACCCAAAGTGCCAATAAAACACAAATTAAGATCTTCCGTCTGATAACTTGCCTGTCTGACAGCCTTATCAATATGGTACTCTCCACTGTGGGCTCAGCATATTGCCTCGCTTATCACTGTGTGTGCTGTTTCCCAAGTGTAATTAGTCAAGGAAGACCAAAATTACATATGCATCAAATCAACAGGGTAATATGCCTGGATTATATAATGGTTAATTGCATATTAGTACATTGACATTGCCTTGGACAAACAGTACATCTCTTATGTGACACCCATACAGCCTAATTACAAATTCAAGACAGACTACACATCTTACAAAAACATACTTACACTGATTCTCCTTTGAGATCTCCTGCAGTTGGTGGTCTTCACGCTCAAACGATGGCGCTTCGTCCTCCAAAGAAGGCAAGGGCACAGAATCACTGTAGCTGCTGGGGAAATAAGTCCTCTTGGCTGGCTGAGTTTTTTGGTAGAGAGGCCTTGTAGCAACAGAGCTCAGGAGCAACAAACACATGGCCAAAACATCCCATAACTTCATCTTAGACTCAGTTCCTATGAAGAAAGCTGCAAAGAAAAAAAAAATACAAGATAATATTTTATTTTAAATCAAAACAAACTGATGGGCATAAAAAATGGGCAGAGTTAATGTGAGCCTCCTCTAGTTTGTAATGAAGTCAGCAAAGTGTCTGAAACACTACTGTTGTGGCCAGACCTACCCTGACTCATTCTTTATTAATAACTGTGTCATCATGTCAAGCAGCTTTGATCCTCAGTTTTTGTCTGTGCATGTGCTGTGAACGTGAATATCAGAGTAAAGCTGCCAGAAAATTTTGATTCACATTTTTTGAAACAAAATAAATGAGCATATTGTACCGTAAAAGAGCAAAAATCCACAAAAGACTACAAATGAAAGCTAAAAATAACAATGCAAGAATGCGCAAATCTGTGCGTAAAAGTATTGTTTTAAATGCGTGATTAAATAGAAAGCTACTGATGGCAGATTGGTTGTATTTATTCACGCTGCGTTAAAATCAGCCAAGCTCTTACTACTTGTGAGAGACGGGGAGGGTGCGCCTCACAGGAAAAAAAATGCGCTGCTTAAAGCACGCACCGAAGCATTTTGGCAACGATTGCCTAAATAGTAGTGTGAGTTGGCCAGATGGCGAACCCCAAAGCTTACGTGACTCTGTCTAATGGCATGTTGAGTCTGCAGCAAAACTAAACAGTTATGCATAGATAAATACTGGCTCAGACATACAATACAAAAGTTCTACTGTCTTTATACGTGTGAAAGTCTCGTCGTTCACAGTCACTGTTTGTTTTTTATCTAAATGCGCACAGACAATCCGAAACTATAGGCAGTATTTGGTGTGACATTCTGAAATGAGAAAATAAAAAAAAGACTTACTTACCTTAAATATGGCCCATGCAGACCTGAAACTAGCTCGGCTTTTAGTGGTAAAAATCCAAACAGAAAACGCCACTCATTTAATGTTCCCAGCTGATTCCGCTGCGTGAATCATTTCAACAACCCCAGCACGAAAATTTCCTTCAAGCGAGTTCAATTTCAGTTTGTGTCCAAGCGGGAGAAAAAAGGCTGCAGTAACGCACCAGCTATGTTTTTCATATTCGGACTCAGCACACCGACCATCCACGCGTCTTTTCACACTTCAGAGTCCAAAGGTAGGTGCTGAACAGAGCGGACCAAGTGCCACTGCGCCTTGGGGGTACAGTTGCTGCCGCTGATTAATTGGATGCTACGTTTCCACGTTGGAAATCCGAGAGAGAGCCACCATCTCCGACTGAAAGGAGTCCAATGAAGACATCAGTGTCTCCAGCACACGAGCACGGCGCTAAAAAGTGCGCAATATGTTTGCCAGAGTGCCTTATCGTGTAGTCCGACTTTTGATATAACAGTCAAGAACCTCTCATATCCAGAAACTGCGTAAAAATGTCACAATCGCCAACATTTTACACAAATCTCGTCAAGGTAAACAAAAAGCCCGGCGGTATTTATTCTCCATATTCTCCAGGTCAGCTGGTGTCTATGTACCTCGAAGGGTGTCCACACGCATTGTCTTCATATTGGACTGAGGCACGACAGATGTTTGCGCATAACAACGCGCCGGGCGCAGAGAGCAGTTTGGAGAGATTTATAGTTAAGTGCGCTCTGACGTTTGGGGGCAGTTGGTGTCCGCCCCTCTTTTATAGATCCCTGCAAGAGCAAACAGTGGTCCACATATCTCTCCAAACCACCCCTGGAGCCGTGTTTGGAGGAGCGCGGTTTTCAGATGTCTTGGGGATTATGTCACACATCCTGATGTCCTCGGGTTAGATTTCAGTAAGCGGAATGCGATTTGGAGATGTTCTGTTGCGATCCATGTTTCTAACCTGATCTCCTCACTCTGTGCGCCTCGGCGTCAAGTTCCGTCTCACGGCTACAGCACGTCTCAAATGTGAGGCTACTATCTCACTTGTTATTTACTAGAACGAAATTGTAAATACCAGCAGACACTTAGCCCGTGCACCTATTCGCAATTTTTCGAACTTCAAAACTTGTTACACAGAAATTACATTCACAGGTTAACAAATTGGAGCATTTTGTCATTCAATACGCGGTTTTATATCCAGGTGAACTCAGGCCAACACCACGCAGACCACAAAGAAAGGACGCTGCACTATTTAAGATATGGCACCCGAGAAAGCCTTTCCATCTCCTCTCATGATTTACAAGCTTCACTTGCCTTTTATCTAATGCAAAACTGAATTCCACCAGTAACCCAGCCCTTCAAGAATTAAAGTAATTTTGTGTTCGTGCGCCAGGAGAGACCCGCTCCAAATGCAGCTAAATACACTTCCAAGAAGCGCTCTGGTTTTAATTTAACACGTGAAATGCTGCTAATGGCTGTTCAACAAAGAGTGGAAAATCTAGCGCTGTCACTTCAAATCCACGCTGACCTGTCTGCTTCTCAGAGGTATTAAGGCTCATATTTGTTTGCTCCTGGTCTGAAACTTCTTGTTGATACATGCTTTCTTTCAAGCATTTCTGTGCGCCCTGCCCAATTCTAAAGTGTCTGTATGGTACTGAGCCAAGTCTTCATTGTATGGATTCCTCTCTGTCATGTTCTCACATGGTTTCATTGTACTAAATGACAGCTGTGAACGGTTCATTTGTCATCATACAATCTTCTCAATTCACATGTTATTTTTGTTTACAGTTTTATAGTAAGTCATATTGGAGCTCTTAATTATTTTATACAAGGCCAATTCTCTCACGTGTGGTTCTTTAACGTTTTAATGTTATGATCTCTTCAAAAATGGCTTTGTTCTGCGTAAAGGAACATATGGGCCACAAATGAAGAAATTCCAAACATACTTTAAGACTCCATATTTAAGCTTTCCATGCTGGCTGATGCTTATGTTCACATTTGACAGTGTAACACAATCGCACATCTCTGCTCATCTGTGAAACAAAACTGAGTAACATTTTTTTAAGGTCAATGGAAAAATCAGACTGTCAAAAAAATGTCACTCTGATGTTTTCCTGCCTAATTGTTCACACTGATCAAAACAGGAACAAGCAGGTGTAGAAAATGAATGAGAGACAGTCGGTGCTTATGTAAACAGGCTCAAATGTACGGATGTAATGTGAACTCGCTTTGAGCAGATTACAATAAAAGACTGAGTCATCTAAAAGCGGAGCCACTTGCTAGACATGCACGTTCAGTTTAGGGAAGGAAGTTGGGGGAAAAAAACAATTACACTACATATTATCTCATATTTGTTAGAAAAGCAATTACTGAATAACATACTATTATTATTAGATTAATTACATGTTTTGATCTTTTTTTATTTATCTACCACACCCTTACAAATTGCTACTACACTGCCTACAACTACTACAAACAGCACTATTATGCATGTACAGGGTCCACTTGTACCTTAAAAATTGAGTCCGCCATCCATCCGTCCATCCATCCGTCCATCCGTCCATCCATCCGTCCATCCATCCGTCCATCCATCCACTCATCCAATTAAGGGTTGGAGTGGGGGATGCTGGAGCCTATCCCAGCTGTCACAGATAGTTGGTGTACAGCCTCGACAGGTTGCCAGTCTATCGCAGGGCTAGCACATTAGAGGCGATACACACAGAGTCACCAGTTATCCTAACGTGCATGTTTTTGGATTGTGGGAGCAAGCCGAAGTACCCGGAGAGACCCCATTCAAGCACAGGGAGAACATGCAAACTCCACACAGTGGGTGGCTGCTTGGCCGGCGTCATGGTGCAGTGGTTAGCAGTTGCCCCTCACAGCAGGAAGGTCACAGGCAGCTGAGAGTCTTTCTTTGTGGAGTTCGCATTGCATGGAAAAATTATTCAACTGCATTTTTTTTTTGTTGAAACTGACAGCGCAGATTATTCAACCTCTGTGTATAATTTTTATGAGCAATTATTAAGTCCATATTCAATCATTAGTTTTGGTCAGTTACGTATGCCTACAAGGGTTAGAGAGAGAGAGCTAGGTCAGGAAGACAAAGTCTACTGTCCACAAGCAAAAATATAATATAATAAGATATAATAAGATATAATACCCATCTGTTTGACTACTGGTCAAACAGAACAAGCAATGGTGCAGATGTCATCACATGTAATGGGAAAGATAGATGGAGATTTTATACTATACACCAAATGATTTATCAACATGATGTCAGCTAGAAAATATATTTCAACAATATTAACAATGGTCACTTAGGACATTAAAACCACCAGCTTACGGTCATCGTTAAATTAAGTACATTCTCATTTCTAATGTTTCTATATCAGGATGAAGTACGACACATGCCATGTAGCACCATGTCATTATTTATTTAACAGCAATCAAGCCAAAATGCACAAGCACTGTGTGAAAAATTAAGTAGACCCTTACTACTTCCATAATAATGAGGAGGGTAAGTGTCATCCACGTGCTGCTAATCAAATGCATTTGATTAACTGATTATCACCAAGTGTGAGCACCTCTATGAAAACAAAAGTTTTGGAATTTTGTAAAATTGCATCTTCTGGAACAAGACTGACGAGCCCACAGTGGAGATGTTTGGACCTAATGCACAGTGTCACATTTGGCAAAAACCAAACACAGCATATCAGCACAAACACCTCGTATTAACTGTCAAGCACAATAGTGGACGGGTGATGATGTGAGCTTGTTTTACAGCCACAGGACCTGGGACCCTTGCAGTCATCAAAATAGCCATGAACTCCTTGGTATATGGCTGAAACTGGGTCATAAAACAGGACAATGATCCAAAGCACAGCAACAATACTATAATAGTCTAAAATAGAAAAGAGTCAAGGTGACGCAATGGCCCAGATAAAGTTCAGACCTCAAGCTGACTGAAATGCTGCAGGACCTTTGTGGCAGAGAGCTTTGCATAAACAAATACCTGCAAACCTCAATGATCTGAAGCAATCCTGTGAAGTAGAATAGGCCAAAATTGCTCCACAGTGATGTGAGTGACTGATAAAGTCATGCAGAAAACAATTAGTGACCCTGATTGGGGTGTTTTTGACACACTTTCTGCATTTTTGAGTACTTTTTGTGAAATAATGACAACTGTAAAATGTCATGTGTTGTTGTTCAAGTCGGGTTCAGTTTACCTAAATTTAAGATTTCCTGATGTGTAAGATCCTAAGACTGACAGAGGCCACACTTTCTCTTTACCACGACTGTATTAATGCAAAGATACTCTTCAACATGAGCGCCCTGATGTGTCCGGCACTGTGACGTATGCTGTGCTTCCTGCCACACACTTGGTGTATGCAGCAGATCTCTTAGGAGATACTTTTATACGTCACTGCGTGTGACATTGCAGGCTAGTGTAGGACACGGCCTACTCAGAGATATGACAGACAGAGACTGTATTGTTTATTGATATTGGCACTTGTGTCACCAAAGGAATCCTCTGTGACCCTCCTCTGCCTCACACAGACAGAGCTGTGAAGATAATGGTCACTGAAAATAGACCCATCTTAGAGAGCTCCTTTATGTGAGAGTGCTGCGCTGTCTGTTGGGTGTCAAAAATCCCCCGAGCTGAATGCCTCAGTGACTATAATAAATATTAATTTGTTAGGAGACGAAACGTGAGTAAGCTCAACGAATCACCACCACATGGGGTGTGAGGAAGAGCATCGTCACTCACACAGAAAAGCCTCTTTCATTATTTGTGACACCGACAGAATGAGCGCATTAATGTTTGATGTCACGTCTCCGCGCCGCACTCGACGGGACCTCAGATGGAAAATACCCACGACTCCCCACAGAGTTTACAAGAGCATCTAACAAAGCTCGCATAAACAAAACCACATCACGCCGTCTGCTTCAGTTTAGCGACAAACTGTAAAATAATAATAATAATAATATGAAACAAATGTCACATGTGGCTAATCGGCTTTTCTTTCCATCTTTCGGTATCCTGTCTTCTCGTCATCTGTATCCACTGATGACTTATTAGATTTAAATGGCTGAAATTATTGAAAAAAAAAAAGGAAATGTCAAACAACTCGCAACCTGTTCATCGCACTGTTCATGTTTTCTGCCTTTTGACTTCATGAGCCATTGTTGCGTGCCTCATGCAGCCAAAATGGGATACCTGTGGCTCTGTTTCCAACTAAACTTCTAAATAATTAAAACACACAGTGCACTGGGACAAAACAGTTAAACAGATAACAGATAACAGTCTTATTTAAGGATTTACTTTAGGCACAAGGTTAGTGCTTTGTTTGATCCACCCTAAAATATTCACGATGAGGTCAGTATTTGACCTTTGTCAATGTAAAGCTTAGTTTGAGAAATAAACGGGATCTTTTACTTACCTATATTAGACTATTTAGTACCAAGAGAGCATAAATAGATTAATCCTGGTTCATAACTTCAAAATAAGAGTTCTGGGAATAAAATATGACAATATCAGTGCTCTGGTATTTTCTAGAAAAAGCAGCAGGAACTCTTTTTGGGGGGTTGGAGCAAAAACAGATCAAAATCATTGAATGCTCAACTCTTTTTCAGAGGAATGTAACAGCCACACAAGATGCACTATAATGAATGGTTCTGGTCATGATCTTGGAGTTTTGTGCATGCAGCAGATTCCTGAGTTTCTCCTCAAGTTTCCTTTGTTTCTTTTGGTGTTTTGTTTGGGTTTCTTATTTTCAGGTGCTCTGTTTGTCAGTTTCCAGAGACGTTAGTACTGGATGTCTTTTAGTTCTAGTTACTGTTTATAGTTTTAGAATTCAGTAATTATTCCTGTAATGCTTTACTTTGATATTTATGTGTCTCTGGTGTTTAGTTTTACTTCCTACCCTGTCTGATTGTTCTTATTGTCTACACTAGTGTCTTGTTACCCTCTTGTGCGTGATTCCCTGATTGCCCTCACTTGTATAAAAAGTTCTGTCTTCATTGTAGCCTCTGTCAGATTGTCTGCTGGTCTGCAGTCCTCTTCCCTGTCTGCTGTTTTTTGGAAAACCAATATTTGGATTCCCCTTTGCTTGTTGCCGTTTTTGGACTGGAGCTATCGTCTTTGAAATAAAGCTCTCCTTTTTTCACTTTGAGCCCTGAGTCTGCATTTAAGTCTTTTAACCTCACAATCCATGACAGGTATACTGTTCGTACAGTGTTGTGAAAAACGGTTTGCTCCCTCCCTGATTTCTTAGTCATTTGCATATTTGTCACTCTTAGTTAAGGTCAGAGTTCGTGATTCAACAACAAGTGGTAAATGGACTGCTCTTTTCTACTTTGCTTAAGCACTCAAAGCACTCTATACTACAAGCCTCATTCACACAGGCACTTTTTTCTATGCCTAAGTGCTTTATATCTAACACACCGATGAACGGATCAAGTCGGGGTTCAGTATATTGACCATGAATACTTCAGCATGCAGACCGGAGCAGCCAGGGATCACATCACCAGCCTTCCGATTAGTAGAGGCTGATGATGGCTGGTGGTACATTTGCATTTACTCAGGTTACAAATATTTAAAAATCTAAGGAATCAGGAAGGCAGCAAATACTTTTTCACAGCACTGTAAATGGTTAGGTGGTGGAAAAATATAATCGCAGTTTAGGCGATCCTTTTTGTCTTTTCGCTCCTCAAATTGAACTCTATTACTTTTCTAGATGAAATCTTGTACTTTTTAGCACATAATGTGATTCTTACTTACTTACTATTCTTACAAAATATTTAAGATTTCACATTCCCTTTACTGTCAGTAAGGGAAAAAATATTTCATGTGCCAGATAGAGTGAAGTCAAAACACAAACCTCTGTGTCAGTTGAATTTTTGAGATACCTAACCCATATTTTTGACTTAGGGATAGTCATTTTTTATTTTATTTTATTTACCTACTTTTCCCGGTGGCAGAAACGAGCTTCTGTACTTCACAGAACAGCATTATCTGGTTTTAGCTCGAACAGAAACAAAGGTGGAGGATCATTAAGCACAACTCAGCAAGAAGACAGAAGATACAGGTCTTCTCTACAGACCTGTGACAAGTACTCAGTGGACACCTCCATTACTTAATGCCCATTAAACACCGGGGCAGCTCTTCCTCTGTGCAAAAATCTGCTCTTTAGCACATCTTAATATTTTTCTTTGAGTGCCTTTTTTTGCATCTCTGCCTAGAAGAACAGCATTCACGAGTCACTTCTTTTCACTTCTGCAGATTAAAAGAAGGATTAAGTGTCCAAACTGCATAGTAGCCTAGAAAACTCTTCATGGGTGTCCCGTAGTTTGAAATATTATGTCAAACTGTTGATAAACTCTAATGATAAAGATCTCCCTTAAATTAATGTGAATAATAAAAAAATGAGAAGAAGGGTGTTTAACACTGATCATTACAAGCATGAAGTTAAAACAAATAATGTTAAAATAGCGCCTGACTCACTCTGTTTTAGACAAATTTATGTTTTTAGTGCATGTTTGACAGATGAAATTTATTATTTGGTTCATGAGAACACTTTGCCAGGATGAACATCAGCATTTGGCAGCTACCCCAGAGACTGAATCACAGCTTCTTTTTTTTTATTGATGCACAGCAAGCAGGGAAATATACCATGAAACAAACATCTTGTTTAAGAAAGAGATAATCTCCGTGGCTGCGGAGTAGGTGACCAAAATGACCAACTTTAGCTTGCGTTTGAATTCTGTGTTTGTGCAGAAAAATCTGATTTGTAACAGAACTTTCTGTAATTCATTACTGTAACAATACAAATGTCTTATGTTCCCTTTTACTGTCGCCGCCCTTTGCACATTAGCTCAGACTGGATATCGTTGTACTTCGGGCTCTTGTGTTGATCTGTATTCTGAATGCAGTGTGCAGAAGTGCCAGTTATCTGCCAGAGTAAGCTTATCTGTCAGCGGGCACAGAGGCCCGGTCACCCTTGGCACAGAGACGGAGAGACAGGGAGCAGGTAGTCAGGGCAGATATGGAGGGATTCGCATGGCTTTCAGCTTATCCATTAGGACATGCTACAATTCCGATATGGCCCCCCGCCAAATGCCCAGCCATTGTGGCACTCGGCGCAGTATTTCCATCTGTTTCGCTCATTGCTCAAACATTGTACGAGTATTTGTTGGCATCGTTCACAGATAGATTGTATGCATGCAAAAATATGTGCTAGCATGAGTGTGTGTGTGTGTGCGTGAGTGAGTGTGTGTAAATGAGATCACTTGGTACTATCAAAGTGCAAGCAGGCCTATGACACGGTTATAAATAGAAGGGAGGAAGTAAGGAAGGTTAAATCTCTCAGACACAGTTACTAAATGAGGAGCCATTTAAAAACCTGCATGTCCTGTTAGACTTTTTTTTAATTTTTATAGCTAAATATTCAGCTAAATAGTCTGGCCACGGCCACACAAGAATCCAGTAAGAGGGAGTTCATTGAGCCATGACATAAACAATTAAGTCTAGGTCCTTAGAGTGCAGCAGAGAGCAGTGAAAGTTGTTGATGTGTAAGCATTTACAACACTGCATCCTGCAAATCTTTAACCACCTACTCTATTGTTTTCTGCGAGTCAAGGCTGGACAGATGGGGTGCATAGATGCACTTCTTGGCTAGGACCCAAACCAATGAAACTCGCCAGGAGCATCTGCATTCAGCTGTCTGTGCTACAAATGCAGAAAGGAGAAAGGACTGTGTGTATTATGTATTGTACGATCTGCCATATGTGCAAACATATGGGGCAGCAAGGATGTCTCAGTTAGGCTGATAGAGTTTCTCAGCTCTTTCATTTCTGCCCTCGATCATCCTCCTCTCTTGCTGTAATCCTGACTGCTGATATTTACCTGGCATGACTTTGACCCCTGACTTTCGGCAGCTGTCGGTGGCGCCCCTCTTCGAAGAGGGGACTTGTGGAATACTAGCAGTCCTCCCCAAGGTGGCACGGTGTCAGACTCTTTGCTGGCTTTACGGTTTTTAGTATTCAAAGAGCGTCCGCCGGAGCCTCCTCCGACTACATTACTAAATAAACAGGGCAGGCTAAGTGTTGATCACAACCACTGAGCAAACATAAAGCTCCCCGGGGAAGGGACACTATTACATTGCTTGTTGTCCATTTGTTTAATGTGTCCGTATCAGTTTACAGATTCGAACTGAGCTATTTTGTTTATAACCTCAGGCCTCCGTGTCCGCTCCTTTGGCCGCTGTGCTAAAAGTGTGCTGCATGCAGCTTGTTCTTGACTTACACGAGACCCACAGACGCATCCCAGTGAAACAAGGTCACACTAATTGGAGAAGGAAGTGTTGAAGATGTCTTTGGGAAGTGGCGGCAGGGTTAGAGAATGATACCAGAGAGAGTCAGATCCTGTATCTGCTCTGGTTCCCTGTTCTAATCCAGCCTGGTATGTGTTGAGATCAGAACAGGTCCCTTTCACCGCAGCCATCCGGTGGCTGTGCAGTGGGAGTTGCTACGTCTGTAGTTCCCTTACTGCGGTGCATTTACTGTAGAAGTAGCGGTCTGGTAGACACTTGAACTAACAATCAAGTTTGCTAAAAGAAACTGAGGACTAAGAGACCCAACAGAAACATTCCCACAGTCCATTTCAAGGTACTAAACCCCAGGAAACATGGCACTAGACAGCTGTGTGTTCCCCTTGATGTATTTATATGTCAGCCGCTTACATAAATACTCTGTGTCACACATTCACACTCATACATACGGGCCTGTGTAACTGCGCACATTCGCAGTGAACACACACCGACACACAGGCATACAGTGAGGCACAGACACACATATCATGCTCACTGTCAGTAAAACCTCAAGGATATTATGTCTCTCTAGGCAGACGAGACAGTTGATCACAGCAGCACAACCACATGATCACTTTGATGTAAATCACGCAGCACCGTCAGCTTGAAAACTGCTCGAAACTAAAGCACAAGAGAGAAATCTTGTCCACCATCAGCAGCCATAACATTAAAATCAGGGCTGATGGTTAGGAGTCAGATGACGTGAATAACTGCAAAACCTTGCATCCTGGAATTCATTCTGTGGCTGCTACTTTGGCGCTTTCAAACAAATTTTTTCCTGATGTTACCGCACTTCCCCAGCAGGATAATGCACCACACCACACAGCAAAAACTACTAAGTAACACCTCAGGGAACATATCGGAGAGCCCATTCCAAACTCCCCAGATCCCAAACCAATCAAGAACCTGCAGGATGTGCCCGAACAAGCTAGCCACAAAGGTCCCACACCACATCTCAGAGACCATCACATAGACCCATATCTACGCCTCAGCAGGCCACAGCTGTCAGTGAGGACAAAGGAGATCTATACAATATTATTATGCATGTAGTTTTATTGATTGCTATTCATTTTTAACATGTGTGCTTTATGTATACTGCTTACCACAGTTAAGATGCATGGAAGGATTTCTCTGAGTGAAAATGCCTTGTTGATGCCAGAGGTTGAAGGAAAATGGTTAGATTGCTTAGATATGATACGAAGGCAACGGTAACTTGAAGCCAAAATGAGCCAACACTCTGTTTTATGACCAACCAAGTAATGAAAAGAGTTTGAAGTTTTCTCTCATCCTTAGATGACTCACTGCCTCGTATGATCCACCCCATTCTTGGCCTTGAAGTTAAACACTTTAGTGATTACCAAATAAACCTGACCTTCATATTCTCATTCCTATTTTTATAATTACGCATGATCATCCCAATATGGTAATGGCAAGATTTAACTAATGGAGCGAAGTAGCCGGTGAGTGTATTTCAAATCAACTTACTAAAAGGGGAAAAAGGCAGAAAAAATATTTTAACATATAAAAACATATGCACAGTAACAAAGCCATAACACGATCAAACAGATCAGTCAGTGGGCCACCCTGCTGATGTTCTAACTGATTCTGATTCTGAAAAGAATCATACATATTGTTAAATGTTGCCTTTTTTTGTACATTTAACTGCATATTCTGCAAATACATGCGGGCTCCTTCTGCATTTACAGGTTTACCACTTCTCAGCTATGTAATACACTTTGTCAGCAAATGATTCTAAGTGACTTCCCATTAAATGCATCAATAGGTAAATAACTTTTTTTTTTTTTTTTAAATCACAAATTGTCCCACAACACAATCGGATCATTTCAATACTGAAAGTCGAAAACTACACCCAGATGCACACCTTCACTTAACGAGGCTCTCACACTGCAAAGGTTAGAAGTTCAGATTTTAACTGGACCACCCATGTTAACAAGTATAAACTCCTGGTGCTGCCAGGCAGTCTAAATCCATTAAGGACACATGTTGGCAAAAAGGAGGTGAGCCTTTCCAGACCTAAAAAATATGACTCAGGATCATGCTAAAGAGGATGTGGCATTTCCCGGTCCTTTGTATTCTGCCTCTATTACATTACATTACCACTTTAACACCTAACAGACTCAACGATAAGGAGAATTAGCACACGTTGTTACTCACTGTTATTATTCTTGTGATGATATGAAAGATGAGTGAAATGTGGCAGCAACCTTGAACTTTGCTTCATAACAAGTGGCTTCCAGCAACAAACTAAATAGAGCATACGGAGAGACAAGTGAATATAATGCCATGATAATCTAATCAGATCACTCGGGTGTAGAGGTTATGGGAAAGAAGACTTGCGGTGTCAACGTCCTTCCAAGGTTAAATAAATTAGTAATAACTATGGGCTGCATGTATGGATCTTTGGATCCTGGACTGAATCAGACGTAAAGTACTACTAAATATCAGAATCAGAATACTTCATTGATCCCTAGGAGAAATTACATTGGTTACAGTGCTCCAGTTCAAACAGTAACAAAACAGACAATACAAAAAGTAAGAAATAGCACAATATATACAATATATACATACATGTAAGTCACTTACTAATAAATATCTGAAAAAGAAAGAAGACCATGTGCAAAAAGGGTGTAGCTTTTGCAGTATACAGTGTGTTAGGTGGATGAGTTGTACAGGGAGATGGCCACAGGCAGGAATGATTTCCTGTGTCGTTCAGTGGTGCTTTTTGGTCATCTCAGTCTCTCACTGAACGTGCTCCTGTGGCTAGCCAGCAGGTCATGAAGCAGGTGGGAGGAATTATCCAACATTGTCTTCATCTCGGACAACATTCGCCTCTCCATCACCACCCTAAGCGAGTCCAGCTCCATCCCCACAACATTGCTGGCCTTGCGGATCAGTTTATTGAGTCTGTTAGCATCAGCAACTCTATGAACTAAAGAGTATGTTATAACCAACTGGAAAACACTGATTGACAGAGTTTGGCTCAAAGATCTGGAGTGATAATGCATAATTATAAGAACAGGAATCAGAATATGACAGTCGGGTTTATTTGGTATTATTTACGAAGGTCTCGAGCTTCAAGGCCAAGAACGGGTCGGATCATACAAGACAGTGAGTAATCTAAGGATGAGAGAAAAGTTCAAACTCTTTTCATTAGTAGCTTTGAGTCTACCCGATAGCTGGAGTAGCGTCAGGCTTATCCTTGAGTTCACAGGTCATGCTTCAGGTGTCACATGCTGAATGGCTTTGGGCACAGGTTTGCCTATCATCCAGCTTTCAAAAGTCAAGTTCGTAAAACACAGCATGGACTCGTTTTGAAGCATCGTGAACAGTCTGTTAGTAAGCGTGATAAAAAGATCGAAGGTTTGTGGGACACATGACAACATGTGAACTTTATCATGACTGAAACAAGATAATCTGGCATCGTATCGCACATCGCTCCCATTCCAAGACACTTTATCAGCTTAAGCCCAAATCTGAAGGCGCTACAGCTGTCTCTTTGACCTGTGACAGGTGATCTCACTGCAGGTTAGGATGCTGCGTCGGCTCGTGTTACTAACAATTGGCAACCGCGGGTTTGTGCGCGGAATCACAAGCAACGCTGCTGACACACTGAAACAGCTGAGAACACTATGGATGAACGACAGCCTCTTTAATAGACGACAGACAGATAAACGTATACATGCTTATACGTATAGAGAGCCAGGAGGGTGATAGATAGACATGAGCACGCTACATGGATCTCAAGGCATAAGTAAGATGTTTGAGTAAAAGAAAAAGGTTGCTAGTTGGATCGTTTGTGGTGAATTGTCGTTGAAGCAAAGGATCACTTATCCAGTTCTTGCTGGGGATCAACACACTCATGAATTCCTTTAGAAATGTTTTTCTGTTGTTTAAAAAAAAATTTCACCGAAGGCACAAGAGTGCAAAGGGCAAAGCTTTGGAAAGAGATGACTATCATCTTTCCAATACATTTCTACCGAGAACAGAAGAACTTCGGTACCTGTCGCATGCGCATAACAGAGAGGTGTCAAAACTGAAACGTGATCGGCACGTCTGACAAAGGGGAGGCTGCTATGAGGGATCAGTTCAGAGAGAGACAAGCCAGGGTCTCCACAGCAGATGGGCGCTTTATCGTGACCGCCGCAGGGGGAAAAGAGCCCGAGAAGGGAGAAACGAGACCACAAAAAAGGCTGGAGACATGGCTGGACCGTGACACATGTCCCACTGTGGAGGGGGGATTTTATTCACCTGGCCTTTGGTGTGTCATCGTGTTACCAGTCCTGTCATGAGCCTCCACCCTGTCCGCCTGCGCTGCATTGTTCTGCGCTGCACGTGGACAAGTTAATAAAAGAGGAAAGATAATGAAAAAAAGAGGAGGGTAGGCAGTGGGAGTGAGACACATTTTGGCCTATTGTTGGTGCTGTATTTTTTTTTAACACGACTAAAGTGAGGGATAATTCTGATCAAAGGCGTGTATATGATTGCTCTGGTGGGTTTTGAGGAGAGTGAATACAGTGGAGTGGGGGTGGGGGTGTGTGGCTGAGGTGCCATGTAGGAGTTAAAGAAAAATCATACTGTAGAAACATTAATGTCATACTTCATCATGTAGCTCTTGAAAAGGCATGCCTGAGGAGCGCTCACTGTGTACCGCACCTGGGGTATGTTTTTAATATCATCCAATGTCTGTCACCATCTGTTTCACTCAAACTAGGTACGCACAGTGTCTCCTGCTTGTATCTGGGACATCAAGACATCTCGTAGCCTTTGTCATAAGTTTTGATGTGCTTTCACACAATCATAAAAAAAAGGAGAGAGAGAAAAAGTCGGTGATGATCTTAGGAGAAGAGAGTGCCTTAATCATAACACACCCCAGATGTGCTTAATCCCAGAATAAGCAATAGGTAAAGCCAGTTTTGCTGTGCTGAATCCTTTTTTACACTGACGTAAAGACGAACCTTCGCTTGCACTGTTGAGAATCGTCATCCTTGGAATTAAAAAGATCAGACAGCAAAGGTGAAACACGAGTCAGCCGAGCAGATCCGCGTGGCAAACATAAAACAGGGGAAAACCATAATACGCAGAATTTACACAGCGCTGCATGTGCTTCAACTTTGAGTCTGACCTTGTTTTGACTGAGATATTTATAATATAAACAAACTCTGTTACAAACATATTAAAAGTAATGAGTAGGAACACAGTCCCAGAGAGCTCCATGTCAAATAGCTTTGTAATAGAGCTGTTTTTCTAGGAAGGACCCAAAACACACACACACGCACACAGACGCACGCACACACTCACAAACACACACATACACAGGTACTGTACTTGACTGTGTGTGCACAATAAATACACCTAGAGGTTCTTTACAGGGAAACTGAGAGAGAGCTCTGTGCCAGCCTTCTGGAGGTGCTGTGAGATCAAGAACAGCCTACCTCCAGGTGGTAAAGCTAAGCTTTCAGGGGTGAGAGGTCACCAACATCGGAGTGGTCACACACGTGTTGGAACACTATTTACAGCTGCAGAGGCCCACCTCAGACCACCTACAAGTGCTCTTTCACTATAATACTGTAGGTACGGAGGAGGCTATGTACCTCATGGTCCACCAGGTGGTAGCGAAGGTCCATTCGGAGCATCTTTTTATCTGACATCCTAAAACGAATGACTTCCATCAGCCATCAGCCACATGACAGTGTAGCTGTGGTATCTCTGAACTCTGATCCTTGACTATATAAGCAAAAAGCCACCCAGGGCTGCACAGACACTGATTTCCCTGCAAAATGAAACCATAGCGTAAATGGATGTAACTATAAATGCGTAAATGGGAATGCACGTGTATGCATAACGACGACTTTAATTTTAAACAGGGTCCGTAACCTTTGGGCTCTTGTTCAAGGTCGCCAAGAAGTCCAGGTCAGAGTCAGAGTGTGGCTAACAGTATTGGAATGCCTACTGGTTGTCTTGAGCAATGAGGCACACTTACTAAATTTATTATTCAAATAGTTAAAATAGAACTAAACTACGCAACATGAGAGCATCATCTCCCGTTGCAGTGCCATGAATAACCTTCGATCCTTGATCTGTAACCACTGATCATACTCAATTACACTCCTGCAGGTCCTCAAATTCCAGGTTTGATGAAAAGACATGCAATGAATTAGATATTAGCTACAGCTAAATGTAGAGCAGATGACACAGAAATTATTTATACGACAAAAAAAGTACAGTGTGGATTTTATCAGATCCTTTTATCACTTATTATTTTTTGTTGAATAAAACATATAGCATATAGTAAATCATGAATCTGTAAACAACAGCTGTCAATAAAAAACTTTTTAAAAATGAGTGAAAAAGCACATTTAAATAATCAACATACATGATTTAAATATAAACACACACGTGACGAGAGACAGAACGTGCAGAAGATATATCTAGAAAGAGCTTTCAGTGCTCAGCTGATAACATGATATCTAAAAAACACATAGCTCATTTTCCTGTCTGTTAGTTGGACATCCACCTGTTAACAAGCTCCTATATTCATCCATACAGTTTGTACAATCATTTTGCTAACATAGGTAAAATCTCCACTCTTTCAGGGCACTAATAGGCTAAAGGCACATTACAAAAGGTCATTCATGTTTTCAGAGATTCTCTGTAGTTATTCTGCTGCCCATTCACCTGTAAAAACCACACCAATCATTATTTCAACAGCCCTTTTTTTTAACCATAGGGGAAAAAAGCATTTGAAGAGACTTACAGGACGTTACCAAATTCATGAAGCTACATTTGTGAGTTTATTTATCAATATCAGTTTAATGTAAACAGAATGATGTAGTAGTAGACAGTAGAATGTTGGTGCGTGTGTAATATATGAGCGTTTATGTTTCTCTACATGGGTAAAAGTACTCCATGTCGCCCTCTGGTGGTAACAACCAACTATGAGAAGAATGGATGTTGTATCTTAACTAAAAGGTAAAAAGACGTATTACTTTCTTTAGTTTGGTAAAATTTACAGTTTTAATTTCATAAGAAACTAAATCAATATCGTAGAGGGATATTAGTGATTAGTTTATTATTAAAGCTTTGTCTGTGTTTGTTTGTGTTTCGATAGGAAAATGGTTTTTCTACAAAGTTGTTCATGTACGGAGTAACTAGCTAAGTACATCAGTTCTGTAGTGCCAATTTTCTGACACACACACACACACACACACACACACACACACACACACACACACACACACACACACACACACACACACACACACACACACAGCTTTTCAGCCTAACTTAATCCTGCATGTCCACGACCAAAATATGCACACAAACGCATCCATGCTGTTCACCTTTAATAACCTCTTACAATACAATATGGCCTCCCGACTGGTGCTGAGGTTATTGACTATACACAGCAGTTTCTTGATACAATAAATTTTATATAGCAAAGTTGAGTTTAACAATAAAAAGCTGCCATCGGATTGTGTGTTGTAATTGTTGCAAAAAATTCTGGTACTAATGGATGAAGCAGGCACCAGGAGGGACATGGGAGGCTTTGTATTATCTAGACTGAGACCACTAGCTAACAGGAAGAGAAAGAGGATATGGAGCAAATGCATCACAGCGAGGAAGCAGAAAGTTAAAGCCACATTCACACAGCCCTAGAGACCCGCTGTTGACCTCCCAGAGAACCTCTGTACATTCCCAAATGCCGACCATTTGAACACTTGAATTTCAGCACCTTACATATCTTCTGTGTTTCTAGTAGTTTAATGCAAAATGTCTACAACATATTACATTAAACTATTAATGTGATCTTGATAATAGCTCATAGAGACATGGCATTCCCCACATAGTGTCCTCTATGGTAAAGTTTACCCCATTAATATACAGGGAGTGCAGAATTATTAGGCAAATGAGTATTTTGTCCACATCATCCTCTTCATGCATGTTGTCTTACTCCAAGCTGTATAGGCTGGAAAGCCTACTACCAATTAAGCATATTAGGTGATGTGCATCTCTGTAATGAGAAGGGGTGTGGTCTAATGACATCAACACCCTATATCAGGTGTGCATAATTATTAGGCAACTTCCTTTCCTTTGGCAAAATGGGTCAAAAGAAGGACTTGACAGGCTCAGAAAAGTCAAAAATAGTGAGATATCTTGCAGAGGGATGCAGCAGTCTTAATATTGCAAAGCTTCTGAAGCGTGATCATCGAACAATCAAGCGTTTCATTCAAAATAGTCAACAGGGTCGCAAGAAGCGTGTGGAAAAACCAAGGCGCAAAATAACTGCCCATGAACTGAGAAAAGTCAAGCGTGCAGCTGCCAAGATGCCACTTGCCACCAGTTTGGCCATATTTCAGAGCTGCAACATCACTGGAGTGCCCAAAAGCACAAGGTGTGCAATACTCAGAGACATGGCCAAGGTAAGAAAGGCTGAAAGACGACCACCACTGAACAAGACACACAAGCTGAAACGTCAAGACTGGGCCAAGAAATATCTCAAGACTGATTTTCTAAGGTTTTATGGACTGATGAAATGAGAGTGAGTCTTGATGGGCCAGATGGATGGGCCCGTGGCTGGATTGGTAAAGGGCAGAGAGCTCCAGTCCGACTCAGACGCCAGCAAGGTGGAGGTGGAGTACTGGTTTGGGCTGGTATCATCAAAGATGAGCTTGTGGGGCCTTTTCGGGTTGAGGATGGAGTCAAGCTCAACTCCCAGTCCTACTGCCAGTTTCTGGAAGACACCTTCTTCAAGCAGTGGTACAGGAAGAAGTCTGCATCCTTCAAGAAAACATGATTTTCATGCAGGACAATGCTCCATCACAGCGTCCAAGTACTCCACAGCGTGGCTGGCAAGAAAGGGTATAAAAGAAGAAAAACTAATGACATGGCCTCCTTGTTCACCTGATCTGAACCCCATTGAGAACCTGTGGTCCATCATCAAATGTGAGATTTACAAGGAGGGAAAACAGTACACCTCTCTGAACAGTGTCTGGGAGGCTGTGGTTGCTGCTGCACGCATAATGTTGATGGTGAACAGATCAAAACACTGACAGAATCCATGGATGGCAGGCTTTTGAGTGTCCTTGCAAAGAAAGGTGGCTATATTGGTCGCTGATTTGTTTTGGTTTTGTTTTTGAATGTCAGAAATGTATATTTGTGAATGTGGAGATGTTATATTGGTTTCACTGCAAAAAAATAAATAATTGAAATGGGTATATATTTGTTTTTGTTAAGTTGCCTAATAATTATGCACAGTAATAGTCACCTGCACACACAGATATCCCCCTAAAATAGCTAAAACTAAAAACAAACTAAAAACTACTTCCAAAAACATTCAGCTTTGATATTAATGAGTTTTTTGGGTTCATTGAGAACATGGTTGTTGTTCAATAATAAAATTATTCCTCAAAAATACAACTTGCCTAATAATTCTGCACTCCCTGTAATTAATTGCTTACTGTATGTTGTTGGCAACCTGCTATGTAAAGAAGTCCAATGCAAACAGCCCCTTTTGAACAAAACGTATTATTCTAACTACAGCAGAACTGATTTTAAAATTATTAGTACCATATGTGTCCATGCTTTTTTATCCACATGCTCTCTTTTATAGAAAATCTAAAAGCGTGCTATAAAATATCTATAAATACATCATTGTGTTCTCATGAGCTGCACGGTCTTCACTGTAAATGACATTAGGTAAAACAATCAATACCTACAATTTATTGATTTCTCATTGCAGCTCATTAAAGAGTCCTTTGTGCCACTGGGTTTATTAATAACATCTCATTCCTGTGAGTTCTTAACAACAGGACTACAGAGCTTATCCAAATCTGGAGTAACTCTGACATCCCCAAGTGTTGCATTATGTGATCCCAGTGGGAGAACACATTAAATCTAGATAACTTTAGAGAACAACTCCCAAAATGAGATTCATACATACCAAAGTACAATGTCAATACTTGTTAGTGTTACTGAATACTAAAGAAAGATTCTTGTTCAAAACAAAAGGAAGAAGCATCTGCTTTGTATCCAGTTAATGGGCAAAGCTGACTGCACAGAGTGAAAAAAAAATAAAATTCAGCTAAAAATCAGCCTGGTAGAATATCTAATGCAGTAACAATGGTTCAAGCAATCCTGTGACAACTGCCATAAAAGCAACATTAAAACACTACTCTGAACAGACACCACAGAGTGCAGCTTTTAAAAGCGTTTATAAACAGGAAAACTTAAGACTTCTATAGCAATAAATTTAAGGCAATGTCCTCAAGACTGAGAAACTAGTTTGATTAAACATTTTTGACATTATTAGCTTAACTTCATCTTATTATTTAAAAATGTTGATTTTCATATTAACTTTAACCTATTTGTTACAATCACATTGTATCTCATTCTAGTTTTGACATTCCATTTGGATCCTGCTTGGTCTATTCTAATAGGTTTACTTTGATTTTTGTGATTCTGATTTTTATAAGTGCCATACAACTAAAAGGATTATTGTTATTAAGTGAGTACTTTATTTAATAACTTTTTTAGACCTATTTAAGGACACCTCTTCCATGCAGATCATCTCAAATTTCATTCTACCGTTTATCTCAGGCACATTAAATCTCAAGTACAAGCTGCCTCATTGAAGTGTACAGCGCCGGACACGCTTGTCTTTTTCGCACGTTAGACGGGGTGACGTAGGTGACAGACAGCTTTGACAGTAATTAGATGTTTGATAGTTGTGGCAGGGTGACCAGAGGCAAAAGCGGCAAACAACCAGCCCTTTCATCAGCTCTTCTAGAATGACTTTGACAAGTGCTTTGTTATTTTTTTGTTTATTTATTTATTATTATTATTGAATATGAGCAATGCAGTTTAACTACTAGTACTTCCAATACAGACAGTTTACAGGTATTGCGGATTTCCAGCCGTGGACCTCAGTTGGACTCTTACATCCACAGTTCACAGGCAAAATTTTACAGCGTAAGTATGTGTTGGTTTACAGCCATCTCAGCTCTTAAGGAGGCACAAACCTTATGTATAATATTATCCTCCTCGTCTAAACAGTGTTAGTGATCAACACATCTGCTACTCACAAGGTGCAGCATCTTCCTTGTGCCATAGAGAAGTCGGACAAAGTGGCAGCACATTGGATTCTCCCAGCTTAAAATAGTCGTGCTCACGCTCTGGACAAAAATCACCTTAAATTTTTCCAGTTAACAATGAGGTTGTGTTTGCTTTGGTGGACTGAATGTTTACACTAAGTTGCCCTCCTGGAAAACCATCACTTGGAAACATTAATGTTTTCCTTTCTGATTAACAGAACGGAATTGCTGAAAGCTTTCTTTGTCTCATCTACATGCTGAGAACAGTGAAGCCTTGTACCCAAGACGCTAAAAGCATTTCCAGTGAATCAGCTGGTCATCACAACTGTATCGTTTGACCTGGAAAATCACGGAAAAAACGCCAAAGAATCCCCAAAAAACAAATAAATAAATAACAAAGAAACAACAAAAGTGCATGAAACTACTAACATCTGCCTCCCTGAGGTATTATGTCAGGGGTTATTATTAGTAAGGCTAAGTGGTTGGAAATTGGCACATATTGATAGGTTTCGCTAGGAAGTGCAGTGACCCAGAAGTGTGAAAGGCTTAGCCTCCTCTGGCTAGAACGTATCCATACTGAGTCTCAGCAGACGATAGACGAGGATGGGCTGCAGTTGTGCACCATGAGGTAAACACTGAGAGGCTTTTATCTGAGCGTTTTCCCCGAGATTCTCTTTACACAAGGATGAGCAGGAAACATGTATGACACTTTGTAAAAGGTCTGCTGCTTTTCAAAAACCCCAATCTGTCTCTCCCTAATTCTCAAAGCACCCAATGGGATGCAGCAGAGAGCTGGGCTGTGCCATTTCCTCACTTCCTCTGAAAGCAGCTTTAGATGTGGGGCTCACGTTGTGCCTCCAGCAATGGGTATCGGATATTAATGTTATTAATGTGCATAAGAGGAAAACAAAATTTGGAAAAGACAGAAAAATCTATCACGTGTAATGTCTTGACTTGACCGCGCCGGCCACATGAACAGCAGCACATGGACACCCTCATGCATGCATCACACACCAGCTTGATCGATGTGTTTTGCCATAAGAGAGCTGTGTGTGATGGGAAGCTTGCAGGGGAGGTTGGGTCAGTGCGCTGCTTGCTTGCTTTCTGCCCTTCTGGGTATTCTCATCTTCTATCCAGCACTGACAGCAGCAGAAGCCTGCATTTGGATTTGGGGGGTTTTCACTATTATACACTGTGCAGCTTCACTGCCGCAGAACAAAGGGGCTTTCTGGAGAAAACGGTAAAGTAATGTTCTGTTAATTTAGTAAGTTTTGCATGAGTAGTATGGAGCAACCTCCTCTGAAGTTTATTTAAAGAAATTATTACTGTTATTACAGGAAGATTCCTTTCAACTCTTATTTAGGATTTAAATAAATACTTATGAGCAGTAATTGAATCAGGACAGATGCATACCATGTCAGCAAGGAGCAATACGTGAAGCAGACAATGCAAGTTCAACAGTGACATTGATTAGATGTGCATGCAATTTATGTGACTCGAGCCTTTCATATGAAACAATGCTTTGATGCCTAATGTGGGGAAGTAAGCGGTCATTTTAAGTTCCTTTGACGCACAAAGCCTTTGCTGAGAGGATCGCAAGAGATCAACGTGTTGGTTTCGTACAGTGATTGTTTATGTGTACTCCACCCACTCTGTGGCATGTCTGTGTGTATGATCATAGTTAATAGCACAAAAGAAAATTCAGCTCCATCATTTCAAAATCATAAACACATTTAGTGGATTTTAAAAGGAGTGCAAAAAAAAAAAAACATTGCAAAGACAATTTATGCGATATCAATAAGACTCACCACAGCTTTGACTGATTAAATATTGTGCCATCACTTAACTTAATTTTCGATGAGTCAGAGTCATTGTTCTTGTTCTTAAACAATCAAATTATTAATGCAGTAAAGCGTCAGATTTACCGGTAGCTAACTTCTTCTTATTCTAAAGATGCAGTTAATATTACATGGTATTAATTCCATTACATTAACAAAACATAACCCTGTTTAATCAGAAATTCCTGGACTTCATCTATGTCATCTGTGTAATAAACATTTCTTATTTACAGAAAAAAGTATAATTTGACATTTAAACAAAATGCTGTTATGCTTCCATAAACCTCAGCTCCCAGAGAGACATCAATTTTGAAATATTTGTCCTAAGAATGACCGGATTTATGAAAGCTCTGGACTGTATAGAAGAATTTTGTGGTGCATATATTTTAATAGACATGAGTTCTTATTCCACCGCATAGGGAAGCGTGTGTGTCCCAACACTGAGGAGACACTGAGCTAATGGTCAGTTTCTCCTGTCATTAAATCTTAAATCAAAGAAATTAAGAAATTTAAAGAGGGTTAAAAAAGTCTCAGAATGTACAAAGAAAACAAAATCAGAGCAACCTGAACAAAATAAAGTGAGACGCCAGATCTAAATTTTTAGTGTCTGATTTCTTACCACACCCAATGATGTCAACCTCAGATCCTTCTATAAACTTGTATACATCTGCTCTGTAACCCTGAGAAAGAAAAGCGCCCCTCACTATTCTTTTTTGTTTGTTTTTTGAGCAGCACGATTGGTTATACACCTAGCCCCGTGATATACCCATAAGATTAAAAGTGTACAGACATGCTCTCTAAAGTAGTTTTCAAATGTGCATTCAGCTCTGAGCTTTTCTACAGATTAACCAACAAAGATGCATGCGGGAAAGGAAATCTCCAAAGCAGCTTGATTATAGAGTTTTTAATCTAGATACTTCCTAGTACACTGGTTTTACCCAGTGTCACACACAACGGTGTCCTCTCTTAAACCAAACATTTTTCAGTGGGAATGCAGCTGGTGCTAACTACTCCCTGCTGCGTGCTAAATGTAAGAAATGACAGCTATGAACAGGAAGTGTGAAAACATTTAAAGCTACCCCCAAATCAGTGTAGCTTTAAGCTATATGCTAACACCTGTTGTTTACAAAATCACCTTGCACATACACTGATGTTCAGCAATTATTGCAGGGATCTTTACCTTACAATACAAAGTGCCTAGAGGCCACTGTTGCTGGGATTTGGTGCTTTATAAATAAAACTGAACTAGACTGAAAAACTGAATTTACCATCACAGTTTACTGCAGTGCTTTTAAAATGAGGGATCTAACTTTAAAAGAAATTAAAAAAGGATTCAAGTTGATTATTATTTTCTAATAGACATAAAACAGTCACTCTAAATCATTCAGGACCATTATAGTCAGAAGAATTATAGTATGTGGAAAACCGAGAGCAGCAGCATATAACAAAGCAGGCAGATGACAGATGTCGTGTTGACTAAATCAGACTCGGCATGAAAGGAAGAGCAGGGTCTGAGGTGAGTCACAAAGCTGATGTGCAATAGTTTTGAGCAGCCTAAACAGCATGTGAGATGGACGTGGGCTGGTATTGGGATCAGCTGACCTGAAGAACTGAGGCTGATTTCATGACCTACCTGATCAAACTCTAAGCTCAATTTGTGAAAGTATGTGGACAATTTAAATGTTGACATTAACCTAAATTAATATGTATATAAATTGTCAAAACAATCCTCCAATCAATACAAATAAATATCACAATATAACCTCAAGACCTTTAGGGAATAGGAAAAAACACAGTTCTCACCAAACCTGACATGATTAATCCTATGTGGAGCTTACCTAATTATACAAAATAACAAACAAAAAAAAGTATAATGTTAAATGTTATAAGCTGTTTGAAAAACTAAACTAATATTGTTACACCAACACTATACAGTTAAGTTTGAAGATACAAGCTGGTAAGCTATTTCCTCAGGTTTTATAAGGAAAAATAATGATGACACTTAGTTGGCACATTACTGAAGAGAAATCCACAAAAATCAAATGCAGATTACAGAACCAGTAACTAAGTAAAGTGTTGCAGTTGCAGTCTTTGTATGTTTTCAGCCTCACATGCAGTATTATAGTTGTTGATCATAATATTTTTTGCTGGGGAGTTAAGCAGCTGAAAGCTGAATATTGTGTGTGTGTCTGAAAGAAACCGTTGTGCACAAAGATCCACTGATGCTGACGTCTGTGTGGTTGAAGTCACAGAAATGGACGTGGAGCGTGGCTTCTATCAGCTGGTGGAGGTCCAGGACCACGTTCACTACATCTTTGCTTTCGTTGTTTCTGTGATTGGAACAGTGGGCGTTACCGGAAACGCCTTGGTCATGTATGCCTTCTACTGGTAAGCCTCCTTCCTCATGGAAATGATGATGGGAACGAATATGCTTATCTTTTAGAGCTGCATCTTTTCAAACCTGAAAATAAGTTTGGAATATTTAAATATTTGATACATTTTTTTGTGTTCTATAAAATATGTGTCTTATTTACTTTTTACACAGCAACTGAGTGTTTTTAAATTGTGGTTACACAAAAAATGTGATGGACAGATGAATTTTCTGCTATTCATCTGGATTTGATGATGCTCATAACATTTCAAATAATTTCAGTGAGCCATTTGAGGTGGCTCTATTCTGAGCCCTGGCTCACTGACTAAGCTCCTCTTGCTGTCTGTAAGGGAGAGCTCAGGCAGAGGAAGGTCATTTCTGTCACTACGTATATCAGCACACCCATTCTTTTTTTTTTTTTTTT